>NC_056727.1:565509100-565621600 GCF_019279795.1 Protopterus annectens | reverse complement strand
TCATTCCCGCACTCAACCACTACCACTGTACTACTCACACCACCACTCATGTCTCACCCTTACTCTGCTCCCCTCCCACCAACTCAAGAACCATCCCTATGAAGCCCCCACATATTCTACCAACTATATTACTCAAACATAAAGCAACCCTACAACTTAACATAGTAACCCTCCCACCATACCTATTACCCAAAGAGTACAATCATAAAGTTTCCCTTATAAACAAACACATTCAAAAACTGAGAAAACTAATAACCTCATGCATATCAAAACTAGCCCTAAGTGGAGATATCCATCCCAACCCTGGCCCTACTGTCTCCAACCCCAATCCTCATAATCAGACTAGAAACCACAACTTCTCCCATATTACAGACAATAGAAAGCCAAATGACTTCCTTCTACTAAGCCTAAATATTAGAAGTATATCCAACAAAGTCCATGAACTCCATGCCACCATAGACTTGTACTCCCCAGATATAGTCATCCTGACAGAAACCTGGCTAAAACCTCACATTACCAGTGAGCAAATACTCCCTACAGGTTATGGCATACTAAGAGTAGACCAACTAAACAAAAAAGGAGGTGGTGTAGCTATGATATTTAAATAGCATCTAAACATCCAGATCTTAAAATCATCAGTTCCACAAATAGGCAATGAAGAAATAATATATACCAACCTCAAAATAAACCAAAACAAAACCATCAACATAATTGGATGCTACTTCCCACCTGGCCAAAACATCCCTCCACTAGAAAACCTCCTCAGCTGGTCTACCCACCATCTCCCCCAAGAAACTATCATTTTAGGTGATTTCAATACAGACTGGCAATCCTGTTCTGGCAACCATCCAACCCATCATGTAAACCTTCATAGCTTCACCCAACTAGTCCAGTCGCCAACCAGGATAAATAAAAACTCCAGCAAGCACACTACCCTGGATTGGATACTAGTCAGTAAGAGCCCCCAGTCATATATAACAGGCTGCTTATCAGTGATCACTCCCCAACATTCCTACTGAAAAAATACCTATACCAAGCTAAACCTGTCATCTACAGTCAGATACGTAAAAAAATAAACTTTAACCCACTCACATTCATCTCATCCCTCAAACAATTTAACTGGCATCTTCTAAAGTACCTCAGTCTTGATGACGCAGTTGCATTTTTTAATACTACCTTCCTGAGCATCCTTAATTACCATGCCCCCATAAGACTTTCCAGAATCAAAGCACAACCCTCCCCATGGCTACAGAAAACCACTAAGTCAGAAATGAAAAACAGGGATAAAGCCTGGGAGCACTGGCACAAAACCAAGACCCCCTCAACTAGACAGAAATTCCTAGAACTATGCAATAGAGTCAAAAAGCTAATAAAACAGGACAAATTCCAATACTACCAGTCTGCCCTAGACTCCTCCGAACACAGCCCCAAACAATTCTGGTCCTCCATAAACTTCATCCTCCACCCAGGTAAAGTCAGTACCCCTCCTCCTAACATCCCTCACTCCTCAGAAAATATTGCTACCTCATTCAACACACACTTCACACAAACCATACTATCACTAGCTAAACAACACAACCCCCCCCACTCCAACCCACACCTTCAACTACTAATCTCCCCACTGCCTTCTCTTTTTCTTCTGTACCTACCTCCAACATAAAAAAACTCAATTAAACTTAAACCCACCAAATTAGCAGCAGACAACCTCCCAAGTGAATACCTACAAATCACAGCTGATGCTCTGGCCTACCCAGTATCCATCTTGATTAACTGATCTGTGTCAGAAAGTTATGTTCCCACACTGTGGAAAGTATCACATATAATTCCCCTCCACAAAGGTGGACCCTCCACAGAACTAACCAATTACCGCCCCATAGCTATTCTCCCTCCACTCTGCAAAACACTAGAGAGATGCATACACTCTCAGGTCTCAGACTACCTCCTTACTAACAACCTCCTTTCCAATACTCAGCATGGTTTCCGACCAAACCATAGCACCACCACTGCCTTACTCTCCTTTACTAACACTATCCTTCAGCATAAAAACAATGGCTATCTCTCCTCTGCTACTTTCCTAGACCTATCTAAAGCATTTGACATGGTCCCACACAAACAACTTATCTCTGTCCTCAATAACCTATCCTTCTCACAATCAGTCACCAACTGGTTTCAGAGTTACCTGTCTGACCGCCAACAATCCGTTGTATGGCAGAATGACATATCTCCCCAACTACCTGTCTCCATAGGGGTTCCCCAAGGATCCATCCTTGGACCCCTACTCTTCTCTGTTTTCACAAATAATCTAGCCTCTGTCACCACACATGGCACACTCATACAATACGCACATGACTCGACCATCATCTGCTCATCCCAGTCCCTACCCAAACTGCAAAAAGTCACACAGGAAGCTTTTTCCTCTGTTGAAACTTGGTTATCTGATACCCAATTAATACTCAACCCAAACAAAACTAAACTACTCATCTTCCAATCCACCAAACATACTCAAAACAACTCTCATTTTAACATCACAGCAAAAGACAACACCACTATATACCCAACTGAACACACCAAATTGCTAGGAGTGGAAATAGACAATGAACTAAAATTTGGCATTCACATATCCATGACCATAAAAAAAGTCCACAAAAAACTAGGAGTGTTATACAGAAATAAGCATCTTCTCAACAAAGCAGCAAAGATTTCAATAGCAAATTCCCACCTTATCTCCACCCTACTTTATGCCTCTCCAATATATACCAACCTAAGACAATGCAATCTAAACAAGCTAGAGACCTGCTACAACAAAATTGCCAAATTCACCACAGGGGCATCCTACCGTAGTCACCACTGTCTCTCACTTGCTGAACTGGGCTGGCTTGAACTCCATCACCTCCTTCAATGGTATCAACTCTCACTCACCCACAAACTAGTAAACCATCCACTAAATGTCCCATCCCTCCAGAATCTACTCCAACCCTATCACACCACCAGACCACTAGATCCAGCAACAAAAATCACTTGCAGATCACTAAAGCCAATAACTCTGCTGGTGAAGCACTATTCTCTTGCACCATAGCCAAATTATGGAACTCCCTCCCACCCACAATTACCTCCATACCATCATGCACCCACTTCAAAACTTTACTAAAAGCGCACCTAAAAACATGCTGGCTATGCCCTTGCAACTCCCCCTCTAATATCACCCACCCCATCCAACCACTACCTTTCTTTCCACTCCACTAACTACCTTGATTATAGCAAGCTCAGATGCTCATACGCCTAGTACTTATACAGCAAGAACTTCTTATTTTAACATTTGTTAATGTCTGTTATGTACTTCACAGATAAAGATTCTAGTTGTCTACTGATGTACTATGTTCTTCATCTGTAAATATGTTGTAAGTAATTGCTATGTAAATTGTTAATCTCTATGTAATCCAATGTAACTACTGTCTGTTTATTTTAACTGTGGAGCTTTTCTCCCCGGGCCTCCGCTGAAAATGGACCTACGTCCAGTCGGACACTCCCGGTCAACAAATATAAATAAATAAATAAATAAAATAAATATATGCATATAGTTGCAGGTCAGTTTGTCAACTGTATGGTTATCAGTCTTGAAGTGCAGTTCTGATTTTAGTTAGTCAGCTTTTGAAATTGTTGATACAACTGGGGTCGACTACAGTGCAATACAGAGGATTATTGTTGTATTGTAGTCACAATTTTTCTGGGGGGGAGGCAAACATTTGACAGTATTAACAGAACATTGATGATCCAGATGGAAACAGAATGTAAGAAAATACCACTTTTATTGGTGGGTCTTGATGCAGTGAAAGCATTTGACAGAATAGACTGGGACTTCATGAGCAGGGCAATGGAAGCATTTGCTTTCCCTGATACAATTATAAGGTTTAGAAGAATATATGAGGGATCTGAGGAGCTAATTAAGGTGGGTAGGGTCCTCTCTGATAATTTCTGCTTGAGTAGAGGAACCAGGCAGGGTTGTTCAGTTTCCTCCTTGTTGTTTGTATTATATTTAGAACCATTGGCAAAGAAAATAAGGGATTCAGAAATTCAAGGATATAATTGGTATGGCAGTCAGGAAAAGCTGGCTCTTTTTGCAAATGATATTATTTTATACATGACAAAACCAGAAAAGGACATTACAGTCTTGTGGAACATTAAATAACAGTTTCAAATCTTCTCGGGATACAAAATTAATGAAGCTAAAACAAAGGCAATAACGGTAAATTATGTACCCACATATGAATTGGTCTAACAATATCCATATTTATGGGGACATGACAAAATGAATTATTTAGGAGTATAGATTTGAAATTACTCTGTTGTGGCAGTTAAGGATATCTCGGAAGAGTCTAAACAGAAGATAATACAATTTTTCAACAGTGGAGAGACTATATATCAGTAAAGGTTTATGTGTCAGAACCCGCCATGTAAACATATTGTTTATACTTGCATGCAGGTTGATGTATTATGAATGTGTTCTGAGTACGGATTGTATAAGTAGGTTTATGTTGCTTTTTTTAATGGTAGTATAAATATGAATTGTATTTTTCATTACCGTCCTACAGATTGCTGAGCATGCATTTGAGTGCATGAATGCTGATGCTTGTGGGTCAACTGAAGTGGCAGTAAACAGATGATTATGTATTCTTATTCGTGTGTGTGTGTGTGTGTGTGTGTGTGTGCGTATATATATATATATATATATATATATATATATATCTATCTATCTATCTATATATATATATATATATATATATATATATACACATATACATACACATACACACACACACACACATACAAAAGCACACTCATGCTTGCGCACACGCACAACACACACACGCACACACACACACACACACACACACACACACACACACACACACACACACACACACACACACACACACACACACACACACACACACACTCCCCATATTTGTCTTTTTGAGTTCTGCATTTTTTCATTTGCACTTTTTCCATAGTGGAAGTATGTTGTTATAAACTTTCATTCTTCTGTCCAAACAAATGTCGTCAGCAGAAAATTTAAATATGAATAACCCAGGCATTCAGTTCAGAAGCACTATGTGGTCACGTTTATTGAGAAAGATGCCACTTCTCACTACGAATTTTTCTGATACATGAGAAAATAAACTGGACTTTCTCAGACACTTTTCTGCGGAAAACAGAACACAAAGGCCAGATATTGCAACATTTACAGTTTATCTAATCAAACAGCATATTTTCAGAGGTGTAGAGACTGGAGTACCCAGAGAAAACCTATACTAATAGAGACCAGAAGTCATGTCTGAACCCTAGGCTGTGAACTGTTGCAGAAACCTTTACTTGTCAGTTCCTTGCTGACCATCCAGCAAGGTTATCCAGTCTGTAACAAAGGCCTCAGAAGCCTGCTTTGCAGTAGCAATGTGAAAAGGACCTCCCATCTCTGGTTTGCACTAGTCCATCAAAATGTTGCTTAAGAGTAAATAAAATATTAATTAATCTCTCAAACATATATAATTTCTTAAGATACATACCTGTCCTGACAGACGAAGTCCTTGATGGCAAAAACTCAATCACTGATGGGTAGGTTACACCTTTCTTTGGTTTGGCTTCTGAGGGAAGAATCAAAATTACAAAAGTTAGTTAAGGACATTGTGAATTCTATTTTAAGCATTTTTTTCAGGAAGCTTAAGATAGATTGTAAGCTTATGTGAAAGTATATTGTAAAAATGTCTGGATAGCTAACATAAATAATCAAAATACCCATGCAGAAAAAGCAAACATATCCGTAATATTTTCTGTTTAGAACTTTGCAGAAGTGACCCTCAGATTCATCTTAACTGTAGATACACACAGTTTAGCTTTTGTTACATTGTTTCCCTTCTCTGTCTCCTAACTTCCTACCATCTGTGATATTTGAGGTTTGGTCACCTTTCCTGATATTCGGTTTCTGAGTTCTCCATTACATAGTGGTATTTTTACTTTGCTCTCATTTCTCAAATCACCTTGCCCTTAATTCAGCTTTGTCTTACTATGCTGCATATGATCCATGTTTGCTTCAATGGTCTGTAAACTCCTAATATTCATTGCATTATTTAGTTTTGAAGGAGGTCTGCCTTCATCATCTTCACTTACAAATAAATCACCATGTCTGCTGCCTCATGCTGCTCAGCTTAGTTGCTGCACCCTCCTCCTAAAAGTAGGAAACGTAATGCAGCTCTGATTCAACATAGCATAGTAGGAATGCATGTACCCAGTGTGACCAAACATAGTTTTGTTTCACTGCCTTCTGTAGTTAAAGCATCCAACAGTAGCCTCCTTGCATCCAGAGATAATAGGCTGGTGACCTCTGTTAAATCATTTGAAAGGACCTTCACACTGTTCCCTGTTTCCTTCAAATATTGGATTTTCCACCAGTGTCATACCTTGACCTGCATTCTTTTAGCAAACTGGGACCTCTTATTCTTTTATAGACTTTCTGCACTTTCACATTATTGGATAACCCATTCCATGTAGGTGATTATCCCTGTACAAACTCAATTAATATATAAATTATATTACTTCATTTTCTTTTTTTTTTTCAAAACAAGTTTATTGTTTTAACATATAAGAGAAATATCATAACAATTTTATACAAATAATTAAAAATAGGTATTATTATAATATTCAACAAAACAACTAAAGTATTTACAAAGACATCCACTACAATCAGATCAATTAATTAAACTAAAATACTGTGCTATTGAAATTAGAATTTTTTTAACAAATTTTGTAAATTATCCCATACAATAAAATGTGATGTTTTTCTAGTTGTTCTCATTCTAATTGTGCTTATTTCCATATGACACATTATATTCATAACATTTTTAAATTCATTCAACGAAGGAGGTGTATCTGAAATCCAATTTCTAGTTATTATTTTCCTAGCCACTGCTAGGATAGACCATAACAAGGGAAGCTTAATCTTTTTAACACATTGAGGTACAGGTGTGTTGAATAATATAAGAGACATAGAAATAATGAAATTATCTGTAAAAAGAGCCTGCAAAAATTCATTAATTGACTTCCAGTATTCTTTCAACTTCATACAGTCATAAAACATATGAGCCCAGTCAGCATTAATTTCTACATTACATCTCTTACATAGATTATCTTTATTATTAATTTTATTCATCATCAAAGGTGTATAAAAGATCTATGTAAAATTTCCATGTATAAAGTCTCCAGACAATGGAAGATGTAGTTCTATAAGCAGATTCAATATATATTGTTTATCTTGTTGAGTTGGTGGGTCCCCATTAATAGAGGTGAAATAATTCCAGTATGAATCTACATTGTAAAAAGTTTCTTGTCTGATAATTTTATGTATATATGAAAGTTTACCTTTATCAGAAACTTTATGCTGTAAATTTATTATCAAGTAATCAATCAGTTTTGGAATAGATTCTTTAACTGTTATAGACATTAGATCTATTCTATCAATGAGATGTTGTCTAAAGATCTAAACCTCTAACCAGCAAGTTTCTCTTAGATCAAATTCTTGTTTTAAGAAATCTAGATTTTTAACTTTATTATCAGATATCAGCTGATACCAGTACTTTAGATTATTATCTATAGCTAAATGAGCTCCTTCAAGTAGATGACATAAGCATACCCTGAGTATAAATTATAGGGAATACAATAAAATTCCATTCCCTATACTTAGGGTGCATGAATATAAAGTTACGATAACTAATAATAATATTTAATGGGTAACAGACCATATGTTTAGGTGTAATAGGTGAAGTACAAAATTCCTTTAGCAACCACAACATGGAGTTATTTATAATCATATTTTTATGTGTTAAGGAGATTTTCATGAAGTGCATACTAATTAGCTCCCAATAATCTTTCCATTTTGACATATGACCGATCTATTAATAAAGTAATAACTTTTATAATAGAAGAGATAATATATAAATTAAAGTCTGGAAAAGAAATACCCCTTGAGACCAGCTATTAGTATGTTTCTTTAATGCAATCCTAGGTCTATTAGGTGCCCATAAGAAATTTAACATTAGTGTATTCAGTTTCTTGATAGTTATTTTTGTAGGTGAAAGTATTATTGATTGTATTAAGTATAAAATCTTGGGGAATATTATCATTTTAATAATTGTAAGTCTCTCCTCCATAGTAAAAACATATTATTCCAGGTATTAAAAGATTTTGTATATTAAGAAAACAGGTATTATAGTTATTATATATAATAGATTTAATATCTTTAGATAGTATTATACCTAAATAAGTTATCTGACCTGAGTTGGGTACATATTTAGTAAAATCACTAATGAGAGTATTTTTAGGTGTATATATAGGTAGTATTTTAGTTTTTCTTCATTGAATATTAAACCAGAAATACTTTTAAAATTCATCATTTTACCAAATAAAGACTGCATAGAAGAATTAGATCCTGCTGATGTAATTAGAACATCATCTGCAAAAAGTTGAATTTTTGATGTTGTATTTTCTTCTATTTCAAAACCCTCTATGTCAGTACTGTTTCTAATCAAATTAGCCCAAGGCTCCATTACTAAAGTGAATAATAGTGGAGAAAGTGGACATCCTTGCTTTGTACCTTTAAGAATGGGTATTTTTGTGAAACATATGTTCCTACCTTAATATAAGCCAGCGTTCCTTTGTATAAATGCTCAATTAAATTTATAAATGCATCAGATAAATTTGTGCATTTCAGTAAGGTAAACAGATAGTCCCAACTTACTGAATCAAATGCTGAACCTATATCAAGACTAATAAGTGTTAAGTCTTTCTTTTTCCTATTTGCAAAATCAATTAATGTTAAAGTTCTTCTTATATTATCAAAAGTATTTCTATTTACAATGAAGCCCGTCTGATCTATGTCTATAATGCGGGATAATTGTCTTCAATCTATCAGCAAAAATACTCATAAACATTTTATAATCAACATTAAGTAAGATATGAAGAACATCTAGTTGGATCTTTATTAGGTTTTAAAATTGGTGGAATAAATGTATATTGCCAAGATGGGGGGGTTATTAACTCAGTTTGGGCCAGAATAAAAACCTTATGTATTAATGAATATGTAGTTTTAGAAAGGATTTTATATATCTCTGGTATAATACCATCATTACCGGTGCTTTGTTTGATTTAAGCTTATTTATTTGTGTAATAACTTCTGTATATGAAATACTCTTGTCCAATAGTTTAATCTGTTGTTTATTAAGCTTTTTATTCATGTTTGTGGTTATAAACTCCTTTATTTTATCTTTAGGTTCCATGTTAATGTTGTTATGGTTAATCTTGTGAAAGTGATTTCTAAATTCATCCAGTATTTCTGGTATACTAGAAACATTCTTCTTTTCCTTAGAGAAAAGATTTCTTTGATATGGTTTTGTTTATTCAATCTTTTTGTTTTATTTTTAAGTCTATGTAAGTATTTGGGGCTTATTGAATAAGACAAAACTTGTATTTCTCTAAAGTTATTTTAACTTTATGAGTTAAAATTTCTTTGTATTTCTCATTTAGTTTGTTTATTTCTTCAATAACTTTCTTGTCCATAATATTTTCTTTATTATTATGTTTATAAGAGTCTAGTTTACTTTGAATATCTAACAATTCCTTATCCCAAGATTTCCTTTTGTTATTATACCATCTGATACTTTGTCCATATAGATATGATTTTAAGGCATCCCAAACATAGACAATGGAAACTTCAGGAGTATTATTTATGTCTAGAAAATGTTGTACTTCTGAAAGTATATATTCTTTATAGTCTTTTAGCTGAGTTAAGTATGCTGGTATCCTTTTGATCTGAACATTATGAGTATTTTTTATCATGAATTCGAAAACAATTGAGTTATGATCAGATATAGGACATGAAATGATTTTGGAATTGATTAAATCTGTTACCATCTGGTTAGAAATAAAGACCATATCTATTTTTGAATAAGTTTTGTATCTGTTAGAAAAAAAGGTGTATGGTAATGATTTTGACTCTATCTGATTATTAATATCATTCAAATGATAAGAATTAGCAAAATCATTTAAATGTTTTGCATTAGATGTAATTCTTCTTTTCTTTATAGTGGTAGTATCACTTTCATGTAGTATACAATTAAAATCACCAGCTAAAATAATATCCCTACAGAGAATGATATGATCTTATCAATATGATGTTTCACTGTATTAATACCAATTCCAGGTATCCAATATACATTAATTAAAGTGTAAGTCTTCCCATTAATTTGTATTGTAACCATACAAAACATTCCTTTGTCATCCTGATAAGACTTAATGGTTTTAGGAATGGGCATACTTTTATTCCATAAAATAGCCACTCCTCTTTTTTTCTGAGTGTGCTCTGAACTAACCAATACTGTATACTTATTAGTGGTTAGTTTATCAATATCTTTTTTCAAGAGATGGGTTTCTTGCAGGAAGACTAGATTGGCCTTGTGTAGATTAATGTATCTTATTAGGCCTTTTACATGGATTATTCAATCCATTAATGTTTAAAGAAATTCCTTTTAAAGATGTCATTTGGCATTTTTAAAACTCAAGAATCTTATGATCGAAATAACAAATAACAAGATAAATAATGTTACATCTCATCTTTTAGGTGTACCTTTAAACATAGCTGTATTTATTAAATCTCTTATGGGATTTTGTATAGGATTCAATTTTGTTTGTAGTGACAATGAGTGTACAAAATATATTGTGGATGTCAAAACTATATACATATAACAATGAACAAGTGAAAATAATGTAAGGATTAAACCTTGCATTCCGCCTGGAGTTGAAAACTCCAACTTAGAGCAGTATTTACTACTCAAGTTAACCCCCTACCCTAAGCAGCAGTACCTCAGCTACCACCTTATCAATTTAATACTAGTTATATTTAACTGAGGTTAACAGTTTTCAATTCAATTATCTATCAAGACAAAACTACACATTTGGTAAAACAGCATCATATAAACTAAAATAAACTTTTTTTTTTTTAAAAACTGTTCATACTATTATATAGATCTATGTAATATATAACACTTGTATTCTAATAGCATTCAAATAATCTTAATGTTAGAAATCAAGAGGAGAGAAAATTATGTTCTAACATTCATTTAAATCAAAAACTTTGGCTAATATGATTCAGACATTACATGCATTAAGATGCATCTATTTTCTGTCATGTGAATTCTATCAACAGCTTCCAAAAAATCTTGAATTGTTTGTATATGAGCATTTACTTAAACTCATTATTGTCAATAGAGTAAAATATTGTATTCAAATTATTATAAATCATATTGCATAGTTATGCAGATTCTCAGAAACACCTGCGTTATTACCTAAAAAAAAAAGCCATCACACACATAAACACAGACACACCCACATATATACACACACATACATACACACACACACATACCCACACACACACACACACACACACATACATATACACATACACATATATACATACATACACACACACACACACACACACACACACACACACACACACACACACACACACACACATATATACACATATATCTGATCTCACCCCTGCAGAGCACCATCCCACTTGCCGTCCCCAGAACAAATCTGTCCGCTTCACACAAAATAATGCACAGCAAACACACACTAGCAACCAGATTTTACAATCATGCTAACCTACTGCTTTAAAATATATCACATGACATTTCTTCCAGAATAGAGTTATAAGATTATTTATGCTTGTCAATCAGATGAATTAAATGTTTTAACACAGATTATTATGCTACTGTTAAGTAGATTTTCAAAAACATTTAAATAAATGTTTCATTTTCTATGCCTTCTAAAATAAGATATTTACTTGCTACAAGAAACTACATCATCTAAACTCATCATAACCTTGTCAATGTTTATACTAACTGCTTTCAGTTTCTCTGTGAAAATTCTGTGAGTGAAGCTTCTGAGGAAACTCATGGACACTGTGCATGAGATAGCCCACATCCCAGATTGTCTCCCTTAACATTTTGGCGGGAAACTTATTAAAACTTGTGGCAAACATTCATTTTGTCAATAGAGTAAAACATTGTATTCATAGAAATCATTACAAATCATATTGGATAGCCATGCAGACTCTCAGAAAAAAGCCATCACACTCACACACACACACACACACACACACACATATATATATATATATATATATATATATATATATATATATATATCTGATCTCACTGAGTTGTGTCCCTGCAGAGCACCATCCCACTTGCTGTCCCCAGAATAAATCTGTCTGCTTTATACAAAACAATGCACAGCAAACACATATTGGTAACCAGATTTTACAATCATGCTAACCTACTGCTTTAAAATATATCGCATAACATTTCTTCCAGAATAGAGTTATAAGATTATTTATGTTTGTCAATCAGATGAATTAAATGAGTTATAGTAAAGTATATGTTTGGAACACAAATTTTTAACACAGATTATTATGCTGCTGTTAAGTAGATTTTCAAAAACATTTAAATAAATGTTTCATTTTTTATGCCTCCTAAAATAAGACATTTACTTACTACAAGAAACTACATCATTTAAACTCATTATAACTGACATATTTTATGAACAGAGTATTTTTCCTGAATCTGTGGTGTGTCAGTGTGATAACCTTGTCAATGTTTATACTAACTGCTTTCAGTTTCTCTGTGAGAATTCTGTGATTTGAAGATTCTGAGGTAATTCAAGGACATTGTGCATAAGACAGCCCACATCCCAGATTGTCTCTCTTAACATTTTGGGAAACTTATTAAAACTAGTGACAAACATTCATTTAGCAGTGTAAATGCATCTAAACATGACAGAACCTCCACAATGTATTCCACAGATCATCACAGTCTCTATGCAAGTGAAATTAAACTCAAAATTACCAACAAGCAATAAAACTCAGCATTCTTCTCCCAACTCAATTTTCATACAAATCCTATTATTCACTGTGCCCACACAGTCAAAAGCATTTCTATATATTAATAAAGAAAAGAAAAGAGAGTAGAAAATAAAAGGGAGTGAGGCAGAAATAAAAAAATGTAAGAGAAAGCTGTAAGAAGTATATACAATGGAATGTTACTTACTGTTTATATTAAGTTAAAAATAAAACATATTATTTACTCTTATTTAGTTCTGATTATTATTAGTTAAAGCATGACAGATTATTTACAAACAAGCATAAGCAGTATAATCAAGGAAGTATAATTAGAAATAGCATTTGAAGAACTTATAAACTTTTACAAGAAATAAATATGTTATTATTCTATTAATGATATTTTCATTACTGTTCTCTCCCTGCCCTCCCCCACCCTTTACCCACTACATAATCTAAATAGAATGTCATTGTGTAAACAAGGAAAGTAATAAAAGAAGAAGGGAAAAAAGATAAAGATAAAAAATGTATCAAATTACTAACCTTACTTTTTCAGAAAGAAAAACAAATCGAGTCACAGCCTGCCATTAAATCCTCAGGCATTTTGACTGGTTATGAAACAAAACATTCTTTGCACATAGAGAATAACTTTGATTAAATCTTTTCCAAAATATTTGTGGCTTTCTGGAAATGCAGGAACTATATTCAAAAGATTAATAATGAACTAAAATGATGAGAGAGAAAAAACATATAACAAATCATTTGTTTTAGTCTCTTCTTCTTCTCTGAAGTCTTCCAGGAAGCTTCAGTTGCCAATCTCTTTAATGAAGAACTAGCCCATTCCATTTCTTCTATTTTATCCAAAATCCTTTTTCTTTGACAAACAGTAAAGCAGAGTCTAAATCATCGAAGACCTTAGGACCATCAGGAAGGAAGATTTTAAGCTTGGCAGGAAACAGAAGGTATGTTTTAAACTGTGCTTTTAAGCTCCCTTATTAGTGGCAGAAAAACTTTTCTTTTAGCAATTACCATGGAAGAATAGTCATTGTCAAAACGCACAGTTGTCTCATTAAACTTAACAGGAGCTTTAGCCCAAGCAGATTTAAGAACCATCTCTTTATCAAAGATGATAGAAATCTAACTATAACTGATCTAGGATAGTTTTGTTAGAGTTGGTATTAGCTATAGATCTATGTGCTCTTCGATACCAAAAGAGAATGCTTCTGGTAAATCTAAAGTTTTAGGGAGCCATGTTGTTAAAAAGAAGTAATATTGTTACCTTCAATATTTTCTGGCAGTCCAAAATCCTAATGTTATTGCCTAGATCTATTTTCCAGGTCATCCAGCTTTGTTTGTAAATGTGTATTTTGTTTCAGCAGAAACTCAATGTTGATTTCCTCTTCTTGTATTTTATTTTCCATGTCATTCACAGCTTCTTCTATGCCTGTCATCTGGATCTTCTGTTGTTGCAGGTCCATATGTAACAAGTCTATTTGTTTTGTAGTTTTTCTATGAAAGTGTCTATTTTAGTATCCATTTTATCCATCTTAGCAGTAAGTTGCTGGACTATAATTATCAGAGACTGAAGTTCTTTCTTGATGCTGGAGTCTTGAGAATTTGTCTTACTGGAACTCATTTCAGACTGATAAACTGACAGGAAAATTTCCAAAGTAATTTCTGACAGGAATATTATTAAGATTTCCTTTCTTTTTTAGATATAGTTCAAGAACTATATAAAACAAACATATTTAGAAAGAAAATTACTTCAAGAATTAATTTTTTAAGTAATTAATTCCTGTCAATGTAATGAAATTGGTGGAGCTGAAGAAATCTGCTGCTATCCTGTGTTCATCCTTGGCCACGCCCCCATTACTTCATTTTCTGATTAAGCTGAACATAATTACTTTTAGAGATAGTAATGTAAGTACCTTAATTAGTATCATTCAATTAATAAAATATTCATTACTAAAGGCCATAAAACATTTATTAAATATTATATTGGTGTTATATAGTACAAATACAATTGCTTTAATTATTTCAGTCTTTCTTCAAACACCTTTCTTGTATTTGTGATCTCCATCTTTTTTCTATTTGCACATACTTGTCAATCTGCCATTCCTTAGGCAGCATAACATTCCAAGGATAGTTTAATAATCAAACTAACCTGGTGGGTCATGTTTTGAGGACACCTGTTTGTAAATATTTCATGTAGTACCCTTGTTTTCTTGATGAGATCCTGAGTAGAACATAAAACTTGTTTAGAATTTGACTTGAGTCAGTAAATGAACCCAAAGTTTTGTATTTGTTTATTACTAGTCTGAGTTGTTTAGCCACTTTAAATCACTTTCACTTCTTCATTCTACCCAGATTGGTCAAAATAGAACTCAGTTGTGTATTTGTACCTATTTAAGTGTCTCATTCAGAAAAACCTGGAATCTATAACAAAAAAAGCAAAAAAAAAAAAAACCAAACCAAACCAAAACAAAACAAAAAAACAGCTTCACGTTATTAATATTCCATTTTTTACTTATCGACATATTTAGTGAACCGTAATTCCTTTGGTAATATAGTGACACTGATATAGAAGTAAAATTATATATGGCTCCAGTTCAGACCCCCTGTTTTAATTACCATTCTTGCTCTAAACAGTTTATATACCATCCTTAGCACGTTATGCTAGATAGCCAGGCCCAGATCCAGTTTAACTGTCCTATACCAAGTTTTAATTTACCCAACCCATTCATCACAATCCTACTCATCACTGTCAATAACTTGGGACACAAGAAAGTTCACAGTCCGGAAATTCACATCAATTGTACTTGATAAATTGTTCTAGAACCGAATTAAAGCAGACCAAGGTAGAAGCAGCCCAGCTGTAGGCATGCTGACTGCAAGCTATTCTCAGACTCTGAAAAATACAGCGTGTTACAAAATGATGGCTCTGTTTCATGTTGAATTTGTTCTATTGCATTTCCTTTATAAGTAGGAATAATCACTGACCTTTTACAGTCCCTAGGAAGAATATCGGGCTCAATGGAAAGTCTGAATAAGTGGACAAGAAGAAGGGCTACATTTCCTCTTGCTCATTTTATCTCTATATTTGTTATATTGTCTGTTTCCTATGACTTAACAATCTTTCAGTTTTTGTAGAATATCAGTAATCCTTTTCTCTGAAATACAGTCCAAAATGGTGTCAGATGATGTACATATCTATAGATCTAGCATTCTTTCATATTATGCGCTGTCTACAGCAAAAAAACTGCTGAAACTCTGTTTTTCACAGAAATGGCCAAACCATCATCCAAGGTCCCCAATTCTGGAAATCCAATGATATATCTTTCAATTTCTCAAGCATTTTCTTTTTTGATTTCTTTCCTTATATGTCTGTACAGAATCTTGAAATGAAATGGTTCTTTTTAATCATTTGAGGCTCTAATTGTCTTGTAGATTTCATTTCTATGTTTATAATCGTCTCTATTTTCAGTAACTTTTTTACGCTTGTTTTCTAGTGTACTTTTCTTCCAAGATATTCTTGCTAGAGCTTTACAACATCAACATTCGGCTACTGTTTCAGAACTTCATTAAGACAACATCAACATTTGTCCACTGTTTCTCTTACAGTGGATGACTTAATCCCAGATAAGTCAACTTTCACTGTGATAGCCTTATGTTAAGATGCAGTACTTCATTTCTACTCTTTGAACCACCCCCCTCTTTGACCTACATGTAGCAGCTCTAGCCTTTGATGCATGCTTAGCCTATTATATCAGTGGCGCATGCGTGTGTTTGATAAAGAGTACCCCTGGATTCATGTAGCAATAAGTAAAGTGTGAGTCACAGCTCTGGCACCAAGTATTTCTTAAGCATTAACCGAATAATGCGGTGTAAGTACACAACGGTATCCATCAAATTACTATTCCTGACACTGTCATGATTTTTTGAATCTCTTTCTCTTTCAACCCTTCAAACTTTTAAGTAAAGACTCACCACAAGTTGTGAGACTACATTTCTTACATTTATCTGTCTTTATAGAAATCTTATTTTGTCTGTAGAATAAATATGCATGAGTAATGTAGGGGTTACCAGCAGTTGCCCTCATGATCAAACCCCACCATCCATTGATAAATACTTCCTTGCTAGTACCCTAATGTAGTTATTGCTAAAATATGCTTGTATATAAATCCATAGATTATTAAGTGGTTACTAGGCTAAAAACCCCAGGGGAGCCATTTTAAGCCTAGCCATGCTTCCCAAAAGTGAGAATCAAGCTCTGTACTTAATGCCTATAAGTAAATACCTAAACCCTTATGCAAACCACAACTTCATTTCTCATTACTATAACATGCTCAGTCTGCTAATTGTTTAATGCTGAAATCCAGTAACTAAAAGACTGTTAGGATTTTCTTCTGTAGGGCAACATCTGAGCCTATGGTCAGTGGCGAATCCACTTCCACAAGTAGAAAGCTTCTTGAAAATCTATCAAACTGTTACCATGTGTTGCACCATCTGGCATAGCTACAATTTCTAAGCTGAAAGCCTGCAGCCATTTTTTTAAGAAGTAAACATGATTGCATATCTAAGTTACCTTTCACAAAAACAGTGGTCAGAGACTGATGTTTTTCAGTCTCAATTTCTTTGTTTGATTTTTAACAACTAATTCTCTTCTGTTCAATCCATCAGTTTAGATCTATAACTAGTAATGCTCATATCACAAATAAATTGACTTAGTAACAGTCTATATTAAATCTTAATTTAAATAGATTCAGTAAAGTTCACTATTTAAACATTGTAAATATGGCCTGTTGGGGAAAAAAGTTGAATTACTACACAATGGATCTCTGTTCAAGAAGAATATTTTAAAACATTTTCTCCTCTTTACAAAAAATCTTAATGCATGCAAACTAAGGAACTAGTCTAATGACTGGAAATGAGCTGGGAAAATATTACATCCAATGGTCTGTCTTATCTAACTTCTACTCCAATTGTATTGCTAGCTAAATTTATTCATCTGTTAAGTTTACCTGGAGGCCTTTACTTAATGTCATACGAGCAATCACCCGTAACTTACATACATTTGATCATATTTAGTCATGCATGAAAATGTTTGAGCTTCCAAAATGCTGTTTTGCCTTATTAGGAATATAGGAACAATATGAGTGTAACAATCACGCTCATCACATGACTAACCATCATCACATGACTAACCATATACACTTTTAAGCAGACAAACTAGCAACTTCATGCTCCCTATTCAAGCACTTAATAATATTCACCTCTCTAAAATGATGTGTGCCACCCATCATTTCCTTTCACGTCTTAATCTGCATTTGATTCTTTATTGTTTTCATTTTGTTTTAAATTGCAGCTCTTATCTCATTAATTTCAGTTGAATAATCATTATCAAACTATATTCTCCTGTTACCCAGATAACACTTTTACCAACTCTCATTTGCTCCCTAAAATAACAAGATTAAAAACATATTACAATATTCTTAGGATGACCAAATAATAAACACAGCAAACATATTCTTCGGGCACATTCCATATTTATAGAGTCAAACCAATACCCAGGCACTCAGCCAATTTATCTTTTACAAATGTAATACCATCTAGGTGTTATTCCTTCTCTGGTATTCCAATCAAACACATTCAGACATTATCCTCCAGTTTCAAAATCAGATCCTTCAACATTTTTTTCCACTGCATGAAGAATATGGCATCTTGCTTATCATGAAACAGCACATCCTCCTTGACTTTGTTAGTTTCTGTCATTGAAAATTGCAATCATTTGCTGCTTATCTTTCTCACTTCATCAAAAACAATAGCAGTGGCCAGCTCTACTGGTGTAGAGGGTACAACTCTGACAATGACCAGACAGCCCAAGTTTAATTAGAGACCCATGAGCCTGCTGGAGCTAGAAGGGGGAAGGAAAGGCTGAGGAGGCTTTGTCTTTTCACCTCTCTTTGTGTGTGTGTGTGGGGGGGCACTGCAGATGGCTTGATGGTTGAGCCATACTGCTTCTACAGTCCCACTGGTCACTGTGACTCTGAACTCTGAGTAGAAGCTGGACTAAGCATGCAGACAAGATCTGAAGTACTTCCATCCTTGGGTCCAAGACTGGACCAGCCCGAGGACCATGCATGACTACATACTGAAGCCTCTGCAATGGGAGGTCATCAGTAACTCAGTTAAAACAAGCCTCCGTGAACAGCGGTGGTGGCCCCTGGGCTCACTGTCTCCTCATACCTCATTATTGCTGGTCGTAGTAGGGCCTGTGAGTGACCCCAGGCCAGAGGAGTTAAACACCTGGGTTTAGCTGCATGAATAATGGCACTGGGAGGAGTTAGTAGCCTGGGAAGAGCCACACTGTTGTGGTCTCCAACCTTAATAAGGAAATGCTCCATCCATGGACCAGTCAAAAATAACAAGCTAGCAGTGCTGCTGCCCTCAGTGCAACAACTGGAATAGTGTGGACTCATTCCTCTTGGTCGATGGCCTCCACACTGTTACAACATCCAAAATGACAATGTATTTCATATCTGTGCATCAGAGTCATTTACCACATCATCAGTTGTCTTAACTTAATCCAACTAAGACTGCTCACTGTACAATATTTAGCAAAAAGTATGGTTTATTACCAATTTATCAATAAAAGACACCATTCTAGGAGAAGCACCATGAGATCTCTAAAGCGCAGAATAAATTTCATTACTAAATCACTATACACATGACTTCCTACACATGGCAATAAATGCTTTAACTCTGATGTGCTGAGTATTGTTTAAGTTGTCTTGGTTTTCAAAGATGTACAGTAATGTCTCTTGTAATTCTGCCATTTTTTTCTTTGATGAATAAACTAAAAACTTGTGTGGGTGTGTTGTAGAGAGTGTAACCTCAGGTCATTTGAGACGGTAGATGTGCAGATGTTACATTTCTGTTTTGCTGTATGGCTTCTAAAAGCCTTTTATTTCTGTTGTATGCTGGTAGTGAAAAAAATCATGCTATTATTACCCTCATTGTTTTCTTTAAAAATGTTCTTAGACTCAGTTAAAATAATACTGGTGCTAATAGGGAATGTTTTTTTAAAGTAATAATTCAATGTATGCATTAATAACACTTTACTGTTCTTCAAAAGGACCCTTGGCTCTTTACACATACCCTGGGATTTAGAGACAAGAGCTGTAGCCATGCAAACTGCCTACAACACTTAGGTGCAGTGTACACGATCACATAAAATGTGATTCAGAGGCATGTTTAGCCACAATGAGGAAGAACTCATTATTGGTTAATTTGCATGGCTCTGAGTCTTACATAATTACTGGCAGCGTTGAACAGGACTTCTCATCATTTACCGTGGTTATGAGGATGGCCCACTCCTGTGACTCTACTGATCGTGTAACGTCACTGTGGTGGGCCTGTCTCTGAATCAGAAAGGAGCAGCATGAGCAACTGGCTGATCCCAGGGACAGTTTTATACCTGCATATGTGACAGTTCTAAGCCGTAGTTGTTCTGTTTAAACCCTTTTAAAAATTGCAGTTTAAACTTAATCTTGAGAATAGTTTATCTGAAATATGTTTTGAATGCAGTACTATGTTAAATAAGGTAGTCATTTGAAAGTTATAGAGTTTGCTGTTTCTAAAGTATGAATGACTACAAATGACTGGTGTCTAATCCAGGATTAGTTCTTTGCTTTTATTCCCACTGAGTGAGTAGAATACGCTCTGGCTACCTCAGCACCACGAACAGGTTAAAATGGGTATTGGTAAAGGAAGGAAGCAAGGAAAATATGAATTATGGATTTTCTCATAGCTGATCTGTGTGTTTTCTGGAGATTTTATTCCCTAATTCCATTTCCTGTAAACTATGTTTCCCCAACTCGGTTTTATTATATTATGACTATGAAGTATATCTTTTTTAAAGAGTAAATGTTGGGTTTTATTAGTGGGATAATCACCATAATCATTTTTATCTTCTTTATCATCATCTTTATCATGATTACTTTTCTTTGTGCTGTCTTTCTCAGTAATTTATAGTCGCTCGGGTTAAAAGAAATGTTGAGCCAGTAACTATGCACGTATCTAATTCATTATTATGTATGTATCTAATCTGTTCTTGTTCGTGTATATACTGCTCTATGTTACTGTTGCTATTTTACATGGGTCATGACTGCAAATGCCCCACTGTTTAGGATCAGTCCATTTACATGGTTAATAAATGAAAAAAACAAATAAAACGTGTAATAATGAGTTCAGTGCAAGCAGCATGTTTATCGTATCTGGGTGTTTCTTCTTACTTCATGGTTATGTGATCAAAGATTTGGTATATGTAAATTAGGGGAATATGATGAAGTCCCACACACTGAATGCAGAGAAGCTTGCCCACCCTCACAGAAACATGGTTATAATGCTATTCTATGACTGGGATGTGGTTTGATTGTTTGTGATTGGTAGATTACATTCAGGGAATTATATTTCAATCATTCCCAGTGGAAACATGAATGACAGCTTTACTGCTCATATAAGGTTTTGCTTCTTTGCAGGATGAGAGTAATTACATTTGAAGTTCAGACTGTTTTCCATTAGTGTAGAACAGACTGAAGCAACTATGTTGAAGTTGCCAAGACCTAGTATGGTGCAGCAGTATAACTGGATAGTTTGAAAACATCAGCCTTTACATGCTATAACTATCACATTTTTTGTATTTCACCTCATTCACCGAGAATGTTCAACTAAAGTTAGTCATCTTATTTTTGGTCAGAAGATCACTTGGCATATAAGATATACTTAACTCTTCTGATCTCCATGGCCCATGACAGAATTATTTGAAAACAACTATTCAGCAACAGTGACTGTCACAGAGTTATTGATACCACTATATTGCTGATGAAAATTCATACCAATCAACTGTCCAGATTTTTGTCTCATATTTTTGGCCTGTTCACAAAAGCTGTTGTTTTCTGGAAAATCACTGAGGAGTGAAGACACTAAATAATGACAAACATTTGAGTTTCAGATTTCATATCCTTCAGAAAATACATGCTAACACAATCCCTGTTATTCTAACAACTTTCTAACTCTACAGAAGCAATATTTAAAATCTATCCCTATTTTTGGACCTTTGTCCCCCCATTATTTTAGGATTTGTCCAGATTTCTTGCAGTAAGAAGTTGAGAGGTATGCTGATGTTGTGGGAAGAAGACAGTATTAATGCTAGATGTATCATCTGTTAGCAGCAGTTACTCAGTCATCCAATCGGTCCGTCAGACATTATTTCGTAATGCATCACAACTAAAGCATTGTCCAGAAAAGTTAGCAATCAATATGAAAACAAATTTTACAAAGATAAAAGTTTCAGTAAACGAAACTCAAATTTGTTGTAAACTGGAAAATAATTTTAAATACGATTTTACAAATGCATTAAGAAGTAGACCTTTGAAATAGAACAAGTTTTTAAATAAATACATTTCTACTAGTAAATTTAAAGGCTGAAGATAAAAATGCATTTTTACAAGTAAATATAAACACAACCTGAGTAAGAAAGAGAAAAGCAATTTAACAAAGAAAATACATAAATCAAATATGAAAATAAATTGTATCATTGCATTATGACTATCAGTGACATGAGTATGTTGAACCAAGATATTTTCACCATCAGTACCTAGTGTCTTCCAAACTCCAGTTAAATATCATATATACTGAAAAATACAAAAGCTTGTACAGCAAACACACTTCCTATTTTTGAAGAAGTGAGACAGTCTCTGTGATATGAAGCTACTTTTAATTTGCTGTATTTGTTTGCACCTACGCATATTCAATGCATATAACATACCGTTATTATTTTGGAGACCCTATGATAAACAAATTAAATTAATAAATACATTAAAAATAATTCTAAATATGTGTGTTATTTTGTCATTTCTTGTTTGGATTGCTATCTTTTAAATTATCTTTCTCTCGTGACAGAGACTGTCATACTGAGTCCTATCTGGATTAACAACTGATAATTGTCATACTTTGGCTTGCGAATTTTGACTTTCTGTTTAGTAAATATTGGCATGTTGTCTGATATTTTGTGCTGTCTCATCACTTTTCTTTGTTTTATAGAATTCCTTCTTTTGCATTTAGATCATCTGCCAAGAAGTGTTTCTTTCTGTTACTAAGCTACTGTGCCTACTTTTAGCACGAGTGAGTCATAATTTCAAAGGCCGGCCGCTGAAGACAGACTAAGTGCATAGATTCAAATGGAATATATTGTTTCTTCACTTGCAATTTTTTAAGTGTTTTGGCACTGGACTGCAAACAATGAAGTGCAAATGCAACAGCAACATTGTTTTATGTGTGATCTGTGTCTTGTACATATTGATATTAATGGTGAAGATTAATTACAGAAGATTTTGAAGATTTGGTTATGGGGTAGCTGGACGGTTGTTCACCATATATAGTTTTAGGCAAGGGGTGCAAAGAAAAGATGCAGATGAGGAGTGGGACCTGTTTTTCCCGATAGTACCTACTTATCCATTTCCTATCTGCTTATACTTAGTTTGGTAAAATAACATTTTTTATAGGTAGATCATCCCCTGTTAGAATGGATCCATTTCTCATCTGTAATACCTAAAAGCATGGGACCCTAAAGTCTAAAAAAATAAATTGTGATTCAATGATCAACAGCAAATTTCAAAACTAAATATTACACTACTAAACCATTTCCAGAAGGTATTAAAACCCTGCATTCCTGATTTGGGTTCTATGCCACTCAATAACACTGCTACTTTTATTTATATGTATATATATATATATATATATATATATATGCTGTGGATGGTGGAGTGGTAGTGTTTTTGCCTCACAGCAAAAGCTTCTCTGGTTCAATTCTCTGCTGGAGTGCCTTCTGTGTGGAGTGTGCATGTCCTCCCTCCATTCTTGTGGGTTTCCTCTGGGTGCTCCAATTTCCTCCCACATTTCAAAGACACACATCTGGAGCATTTCTCCCTGGGCCTCTGCTGAAAATTGGCTTTGTTCCAAGTTGGACTTTCCCAGTAAACAAATGTAAAATAATATATATATATATATATATATATATATATATATATATATATATATATATATGGATTCACTTTATAATTTTGAAATACTGACATCTCGAATTTCAGTATTTCGAAACCATAAAGTTGAACGGCCTAAATCCCGAAATTACACAATCATGGAACACAAAATCACGAACAGAAACACACCATACAACACACAACACATACATCATCCAACCCAAACCACAACAAACAAAATGCATAAAAACACAAAAACACAAACAAATAAACCTACACTACATATAAGCAAGGAGGCAAGCCCCCCTGCACCCCCCATGTGGGGGGCTGTACCCCCCACACCCCCCTACTTATATATACCAACTCTGAGATCGCAAAAACACACACAGAAAGGAAACTCACACCCACATGACCCCTCACACATACACAAACATCACACATATACAAACATCAACACAGCCAACACTTACACACCCATGCTTTTACCTGCCTACCCTAACCCACACGTACAACTAACAAACACATTCACATACACACAAACTCCCACACAAAACCCTAACAAAACACTTACTTACCTTAAAGTAAACCTAAACCCATACACAACACGAAACACCATCCAGTCACAACACCACACGCAAAGCACCGTAAAGCCATAACCGCAAATTCTAGGTATTCGGATTCACGATTATGTACATTCGGGATTTATAAAGTTCGACTTTATAAGTTTGAGATATTGAAATTTGGGATTTCAGTATTTTGAAATTATAAAGTGAACCCATATATATATATATATATATATATATATATATATATATATATATATATATATATGGTTTACATTTACAACTCTGAGGGAAGGTTCGGTGACCACGAGATGTCGAATTATAGTTGGTTGACCCGTGTTGCCAAACCTTCGGTTGTGAGAGACCCAGTTCAGTTAAAGCATAGTGCATTCGCACAGATGATGTAGATCTTGTAAATAGAGATTGCGGTACAGTGGGGATCGGGAAATTTACCCTCTTCTCCACTGTAGTGCGATCTCGGGGGTTGGCATATATAATGTGCAGAGGGTGCAGGGGGGCGTTCCCCCCTGCAAAATCATCATGTCACATGGTATGCAGTGTTGGACTGCAGTCTACATATGTTGAGAAAGGTCAAATTCACAAAAGGAAGTATGTTTACGATATTCTGACCTTCTTGACATTCTGTGTTCAACTTTTTAGTCGACATTTAAGGTAGGAATGTCTTTTGAGTGTTGACTATATGATAGTAAACATATATATATATATATATATATATATATATATATATATATATATACACACAAATATATACATATACATATATACTGATGCTATAATCACTGTACCTTAGTGTACCGGGAATACTCCAAAGTACCACTACCTGGGACGTATTTTATATTTCCCCCATTTTCGCATAATTACTGTACCACAGAATACAGGGAATATGCCAAAGAACTACAGCTTAGGACATAATTTATATTCCCCCACATTCACATAATTATTGTTTCGCATAGCTCAGTGAATACTCCAAAGTACCACGACCTGGGACATGCTTTATATTCCCCCAGATTTATATAATTACTGCATCTTAGAGCACAACCTGGGACATAATTGATATTATGCAATGACCCCCCATTAATATTCCAAAATGTGCACACTGATTGGCCAGCATGTCCATTGTAAATCCCACAATATACCAACGGAAAAAGCTCAGGTCACCTGGACTTTTTTCAGTTGGTATAAAGTGTCCAAAACCTTTTTTTTTTTTAATAAATAAAAAAAAAAAAAAAAAAAAAGAAAAAATAGAGCAACGGAGACTTTATTTTCTAAGTTGCTTCCGTTTCAAAGCATTGATGTTTTGGGTATGCATAGGAACGCAAGTTGCATACGCATGCGCAGAACATCAACACAAGGAAGCAGTATACCACCACCGGCAGAAGAACAGTAATGCGCTGTTATACAAAGTCATTATTTAAGAAAAGTAAGTATTTTTTTTCTTAAATAATCTCATTGTATAATAGCAATAGCTGACTTTGTGGTTGTGGTATATTGAAATTTACCCACGGTTGGCTTTATCTAATCACATCAACCATGGGTAAATCTTCAATATACCACACCACATCATTGGTTATTGCTTAATTCACCCACATTCACATAATTACTGTTCCTCAGAGTTCAGGGAGCACTCCAAAGTACCACAACTTGGGAATACTTTATATTCCCCTACATTGCAATAATTACTATACCTCAGAGTTCAAGGAATACTCTAAAGCACCACAACCTGGAACATATATTATATTCCTAGTATTCACATAATTACTGTACCTCAGAGTTCAGGGAATATTGGAAAGTAGCACAACCTGCGATATACTTTACATTCCCCCACATTCACATAATTACTGTACTTCAGAATTCAGGGAATATTCCAAAGTACCACATATTGGAACATGCATTATATTCCCCAACATTCATATAATTACAGAACCTCAGAATATAGGGAATACTCCAAAGTACCACAACCTGGGACATATTTTATATCCCCCCACACTCAACATAATTACTGTACCTCAGAGTTCAGGGAATACTCCAAAGTACCACAACCTGGGACATGCATTTTATTCCCCCACATTCACATAATTACTGTTCCTCAGAGTTCAGGGAATGCTGCAGAGTATCCCAACTTGGGACATACACTTTATTCGTCCACATTCACATAACTACTGTAACACAGAGTACAGGGAATACTCCAAAGTACCACAACCTGGGATATACTTTAAATTCTCTCATGTTCACATAATTACTGTTCCTAAGAGCTCAGTGGAATACTCCAAAGTACCACAACCTGGGACATACATTATATTCCTCACATTCACATAATTACTGTACCTCTGAATTAAGGAAATACTCCAAAGCACCACAACCTAGGAAATACTTTATATACACCCACATTCATATAACTACTGTACCTCACAGTACAGGGAATACTCCAAAGTACCACAACCTGAGACATATTATATTCACCCACATTCACATAATTACTGTTCCTCAGAGTTCAAGGAATACTCCAAAGTACCACATCCTGGGACATACTTAATATTCCCCCATGTTCACATAATTAATGTTCTTCAGAGTTCAGGGGATACTCCAAAGTATCACATCCTGTGACATATTCCCACACATTCTCATAATTACTGTTCCTCAGAGTTCAGGGAATACACTGAAATGCCACATGCTGGGACATACATTATATTTCCCCGCATTGACATAATAACTGTACCTTAGAGTTCAGGAAATACTGCAATGTACCACGTCCTGGGACATACTTTATATCCCTCCACATTCACATAATTACTGTACCTCAGAATTCAGGGAATACTCCAAAGTACCACATCCTGGGACATGCATTATATTCCCCACATTGACATTATTACTATACCTCAGAATTCAGGGAATACTCCAAAGTACAAGAACTTGGGACATACTTTATATTCTCCCACATCCACATAATTACTGTACCTCAATTCAGAGAATACTCCAAAGTACCATAACCTAGGACATACTTTATATTCCTCAACATTTATGTAATTACTATTTCCCAGAGTTCAGGGAGTACTCCAAAGCACCCCAACCTGGGACTTAGTTTATATTTCCTTACATTCACATACTACTTTACTTAAGTGTGCAAGGGAGTACTCCAAAATAACACAACATTTTCCTTAATTTTTATTTCCCCCTTTTCACATAATGCAGAGAATACTCAAAAGTACCACAACATTGGACTTAGGTTTTATTCACTGACATTTTCATAATTATTGTACCTCAGAGTACAAGGGAATATTCCAAAGTGTCAGAAGCTTGGACATACGTTATATCTACTGCATTCACATAATAAATATTCTTCAGATAAAAAGGAATACTTAAAATCACCATAGCTTTGGACTTAGTTTATATTCCTCCACATTCACAATTGTAGTTGTGTTATTTCAAGGATCTCAGTTATGGCTCTTGGAAATTCAACAGGCACAGCCTATTGTGATTGTTTCTCTTCCAATTTTGTTGATCCCAGGCATTCTTCTTTATCTGTTTCTGTCCAGTGCATGTTCCCAAGTGCCCTTTTCAATTCCTGTTGTGGTAAAACTTCCAAGCTTCAACAGAATGGCAAGATAGTGCCTAATTTACTCCTAGTACCTTTTGGGACAACTGTAATTACAGATTTTGTTTGGGTTTTATATCTTTGCCAGACTGTAATCCTATCTTTTAATTAGTTCTAAAATTTAAGAGTTTAGCTTTTCATGCTATTTGTTTATTTTATTTTTTGCATTTCCAGTAGCTCATGCTTTAGTGTGATTACTGTCTTACAAAGATACAACCCATTAATTTATTATTATTAATGTTGTATCTTTTCCTACATTCTGACAATTTATCTTACATCATGCCACCTATTTTCTTAAAGTTTCCTTTAAAAGCCAGTGATAAAACATTATTTACTAAAGTCATGCAGAAGACGGAGTACCTTTTAGATTTCAAAATTTGTAATGCAGTACCCCACTTTTGATCATCCCATAAAGATATATAGTACATTATTACAACTGTAAGCAGCTTATAGCCTGAGAACACTTAAATATGCCCAAAACAGATTGCAGAATGCAAAGTAAAGTTTGCATTTTTTTAATGTATCATTGTCAGATGTGTTCTTGTTACTGCTATAGGCAGCAGTAAAAAAATAAATGATGATGCTTAATAGCTTCTGTCAGTTTAGAGTAATGCTGACGTGGTAAGACATACCTATGTTGTTATTTCATTTAGTCTATGCAGTTTCCTGATTATAATATACTTTATTGCTAAGGTTAAGTATCATGCGTATGTTAACTTAATCCCTCCATGTCCATGTGTTTCTACTGATCATTACACACTGTAGACTATAACCTCATTTTATGACATCAAAATCTGTTATTAGACTTTGAATGTTAAGATACCATAGTGTTAAAAAGACAGTTTCATAATAAATAAATGCTGCTAATAAACAACTAAATAATGTGTAACATAATAAAAAGTTTGACTGTGGTTTTCAAATTCCTTCTGGCGCTGTCACCAGCTTGTGGAATTCTACAAGGGCATAAAGGTCTGACCTAAAACAGTTCCTGGAAAACTGTTGTCAAACTGAGATGCCTTTCATTAAACGTTGACTTAAATTTGGCTCAGAGCTGCAGCCTTCTCTCTGTTCTAATGTTATGATTTAATAATTCTTTTACTAATTGCCTTACAAGGGTAGTGCTTCAGAAATCTCCATGTAGGAGTTGCAGGCTATAGATTAATTATCCCATTGCCTCTTTTTTATAGTGAATATACTATGCCAAATTTCATTTCATAACATACATTGAGCTTGCACTAATGTACTTTTACAGAAACGTATGTATCCTTCTGATCACTGTAATTTTCTTGCACTGTAATTCTGTAGGTAGTCCTTAAATATCTTAAGTGTAAGAATGACCATTTAACATATGTGAAAAAATACTAATATATTAAGAACCTAATATTTACTCAGGTATCGGTAGGAGGTAAATTCACAGCAAATAAAATAGAGAAAAGCATAATGATATGTGGGGTAGATGTGCTTCAGTTACAAAATATTCCCCAGAACTTTGAGAATATCTACTTTATCCTTTAGAGTTTAGCTGTATAGTGCAGTGAATGCTATGAGCTGCTAATAAACATCATCCTAAAGTCCTGAGTTTGATTCTTTCTAAGTATGCTATTTTCCCATCAGTATTGAATTTATCAAATTAGCCCTTTTTCTGAATGATAATTATATGTTCTCTAGAACAAACATCTTTGCTTTATTTTTTCTGTTGTTTTTCCCATTGACTTCTACTTACATCTTTATTCCCAAATTGTATACCCAACATAGAAATTTCATTCATTATAAAATATATATCCCAGTTTTTACTACATCACCTAAACCGTTACTTTTCTCTTTATTTAAAGCTATCTCTGCTTCTTTTATCCAAATTTTGTTTTTTGCAATTATTATAATGCCATCCGGATATGTTAACATAACTGGGATTCTTAATCCTTCGGGTGGTATATACCCAGCCTCCTTCATTTTGTAAGTTATTTCACATACTATCACATTCATAACTAACTCAAAGAGTATACAACTCATCTGACATCCCTTTCTTACATCACTCCTTCATATGCACCTCTTTGCTTAATGAGCCATTTACAAGTATTTTTACTTTATTATTACTATATGCTGACATACATAATTTCCTAACTTTTCACTTATATTATATTCTTTCATTATTACCCATAAGATTTATTTATTTATTTAACATTTGTTTACTGGGAAAGTCCAACTAGGACAGACCCCATTTTCAGTGGAGACCCAGGGAGAAATGTTCCAGACACATGTCTTTGGAATGTGGGAGGAAAACAGAATACCCAAAGGAAACCCATGCGAATGCAGACAGGGCATACAGACTCTGCACAGAAGGCACCCCAGCTGAGGATCAAACCGGAGAACCTCTTTCTGTGAGGTGACAATGCTAACTGCTGCACTACTGCACCACCCATGTCCAGTTTTGTCAAATGCAACCACAGAACAAATAGAGCCAGTACATGTGTGAGAGGAAAAAAGACTTTAATGAAAGTCAACAGTTCACAGACTGGTTTTGGCTGAAACTTTATATATAGGTCTGTATTGTTTTTGAATTGGGACATTTTACCTTTGAATTGGGACATTTTACCTTAGAATCAATGTCTCAGTATAACTTAACCTCCATTTTAGTTGGCGGAATTTATTTTTCTTGCAATATATGTATATGTGAAAACGTTACCAACACATTTTTGTGATCTTTGGGCATAACTTAGTACTTAAATTCGGAATGTGGTTCAAAATGCATGAACAGAACATTTAAACAACATATGTGATTATCAGAATAACAACATGTATTTGTGTCACTGAAATCACTTTATATGCAGGTCTGTATTGTTTTTGAGGTGGGACATTTCACTTTAGAGTAAATGTTTCTGTATAACTTAACCGCCATTTTGGTTGGCAGAATTCACTTTTCTTGTAACATATGTATATGTGAAAGCTTTACCAATACATTTTTGTAACTTTTGGGCATAACTTAGTATTTAAGCTTGGCATGTGGTTCAAAATGGATTAATGGAATATTTAAACAACATATGTGACTATCAGAATGATTTCAGTTCTATATATATCGTAGTTTATGGTTAACACTTTATGGTTATTGCGATCTATAATATTTATTTAATTGTTTTCATTGAATATGGATATAAGAAAGCTTTGTGAATACACCATTGTTATCTTTTGATATAACTAAGCTACTGAACTTGGAATTTGATTCAAGATAGACCAATGAAACATTTAAGTCACATAATATGTTGGGCCATTTAATTGTAATTAATCGCCATTTTGGTTAAGTTCCTCATTATTTTTCTGCCTCTTGGGGGGTCTTTAGCATTTATACATCTAGCAATATTGTGTTATATGTAGGTCCACCTACATATACTTATTTTGGAGGCTGATTAGATTATTTTCTGTTCATAGGAGCAGGATTATTCAGACACAGAAAAAACTAAAAAAATATATTTCTAAAATTGGTCTGATTATTTGGGTAAACTCACAATTATATTATTTTACATACATTGGCACAGGTTGGGTTTGTGTAGTATATATATATATATATATATATATATATATATATATATATATATATATATATATTCCATAATGTACTTGATGACAATTTTGGAGGGCTTTTAGCAGATAACGATATCCAGGTAGTTGGATTAGACATCAATTTAGATACTAATCCTAATAAAGAACTGCAACCTGGTAATCAATGTACAGAAATTTTTGACAGGCTTTTGAGGAGTATGAAAAATTTAAGATCTTGTGTATGGCATTTGAAATTGTTTAAGGCGTATTTATCTAAGGGCATTTCTCCAAGGGGTTTGCGTATTCGCATTAAACCCTTGGTGGGTCAAGCTGACAATACTTTACTTACAGCATAGCCTGAAATACAACAGAGCACATCTATGCAATTTGTTAAGGTATTGCATGGGTTTTATGAATGTAAGATGGGTAGTTGTGTGCCTGAAGTCACTCAGATGTGTGAACTGGCCAAACAATTTGATGGTCAGTCAATCTATGGAACTTGTTTTCAGAAGCTAAGTACTGAGTTATTAGAATTTGAAAGAGAATTAAAAGCAAGGAAATTACGTAAATTCTATAAAGATGACAAAGATTATGGTACAGGGAAACCCTTTGAGCCAACAAAGTGTAAAATTTTCAAAAGTGGACCCCCCTAATATTGGTCAAAAAGGAAAAGGAAACAATATATTCTTAAGAAAACTATTAGTGATATATCTGTTGAGGATTCATCCTCTTTTACAGATACTGAAACCAAGTCACAGCAAACATCACCAGCTTTTAAAAAAAAATTGTTCTTTTAGGAATCTTGATTCCAGTTGTGGTACAAATATGAACAATACCACTTTAGACATAGGAGGAGGGGAAGTAGAAAACATAGGTCAAGATGTAAGTTTATGAGCTCTGCTGGACTTTTTGAAACCCAAGTAATGAATACTAATAATGTACATAACATCTCTTCTCTGGTTTTGTCTGATATTGAATGCAAGGTGTTAAATAAAGGTCTGAATTTCATTCTTGGCTATATGGTGTCTAAATATACTTTTGTGGATGATTTAAGTTCTTTCTGTAGACTATTAAATCTCAGATTATATTTTTGACAACAATGTTTTCCAGGAGTCTAATGTCTCTTCTTTACCTATATTAAATTTTCATAAATCTACATTTGTTCCCCCTATAAGTAAGCATGTCAATATTTTTCAAAAATGTGTGCTTAGGGATTTACATTTTGGCACACATTTTGATAGAAAGTTGGTTCCTAAAAAGTTAACTGTATTGGAATGGCACGCATTGGAAAATTTGAAGAATAATAAAAATATTGTGATAATCAATGCTGACAAGGGTGGAACCATAGCGGTCATGGACTGGATTATGTATTCAGCTGAAGCTGACAGACAATTTAAGGTTGGTTGGTTTTATACTACCATGTCCATTGACCCTACTGCTAAATTTTAAATGTAAAATTGATGAATTTTTGCAACTGGCTATAAGTGAAGAGATTATTAGTGATAAAACTTCCTATCATGTAAAGGTTAAGGAACCAACACTCACAATATCTTTATCTCCTACCAAGAATCCACAAAAATGCCACTCTCTTACAGAACCATTATCTGAGTTTTTGACTATATATTTGAAACCATTATTAAAAGGTGTAAGAGCCTGTATTAAAGATACTATGGAGTTTCTTAACATTGTAGCAGATTCACAATTAGACCAAGAATGGCTTATGTGTACGCTTGATGTCACATCATTATATATGAGTATTCCACATTGGGCAGGTCTTGCTGCTCTGGAACACTGGTTAAAGGAAATTCCAATATATAGTCCCGGATTCAACAGCTTTCTTCTCTGTTTGGCTGAACATGTTTTAACAAAGAATTATTCTACTTTAATGGATCCTGTTATTTACAACTTAAAGGTACGACTATGGCTGCTTCATTCATACCCATTTATGCTGACCTTTTATGGGATATTTGGAACAAATGATTATATATGATAGTAGTCACAATTTATATTTGGATGAAATAGATATTTGGAGGCATTTTTTGGATGATTGCTGGATAGTTTGGAAATCAGATGTTTTATATTTGCAAGAGTTTGTCTAATATCTTAACAAAAACAAGTGGAGTATAAAGTTTACAGTGAACCATGATATGGAATGTATTCCTTTTCATGATGTTCTGGTAAAAAAACAACAAGATGGGAGTTTAGCTACATCATTATACTATAAACCATTTCACTCTAATACCCTTCTACATACCACCAGCTGTCAATCAAAATATATGCTCAGGAATATTCCTAAGTCTCAGTACATGAGGATCCATAGAATTTGTACTTCTGAAGAAGATGTTTTAGTCCAGGATAAGGATTTAACATCTAGATTTTGTGAAAGTGGCTATTTACAGTCCAATTTGCCTCAAATTAGTAATGAGGTCAAGCAGTTAGATAGGAAAGAACTGTTAAAGTATAATATCAACAAAAGGGCCTCTAATCAAACTATCAGATTTATAACCAGCTATGGACGCAATACCTTCAGTTTCCTTTATTTGGTACAACAACAATGGGACATTTTGCTTGCTGACAAACATTTGAATGGCCTTTTAGGTGTCAGATGTTTTTCTTTTAGAAAAGGTAAAGCACTAGGCAGTCACTTTAATCATTACAAAAGTAAGGTGCCATTCACTGATACTTTTCAAAGTACATTAGATGGCAGTAAAGTTGTTGGATGTTATCCATGTGGTCATTGTTTATTTTGTAAACATGTATTCCAAACCAAAGAATTTACCACCAAAAATACATCTTGCATGTTTTACATTAACATATTTAGAAATTGTAGCACAGATTGGCTAATCTATTTGGTTGTGTGTACTTGTCCAGCCTTTTATATAGGTCAAACTTTCAGACCTATTAGGCTTTGTATGTCTGAACACGTTAGTAATATAAGGAATAAATGTCCTACTAATGCATTATTCAAACACATAATCAAACACCCATCTGCTCAATTTCATTTTATTATCATTGACAGGGTTTTTGGAAATAAAAATTGCAAAGTTGGTTGGCATAATATATTAAACAAAAAAAAAGGCATGGATTGTGAGACTGGGTGGTTTATTTCCACCTGGCTTAAATGAACATTTATAATAAAATGTTTTTGATTGGCTGATTGTATTGTTAATGCCCTATAAATATGGGGCTGTTTATTGCAGTCTGTGTTATGCATTGAAAAAGGCTTTCAGCCAAAACCGGTCTATGGACTGTTGACTTTTATTAAAGTCTTTTTTCCTCTCACACATGTGCTGGCTCTGTTTGTTCTGTCGTTGCATTTGAGTTTTGAGCCTGTGCACTTGCCATATTTGCGAAGGTTTTGGTTTGTCCTTCCCAGTTGTGTCAAATGCACTATTAAGGTCTGCTATCATGATTTTCACTTCTTTTTTCTGTTCATAATATTACCCACAAGGTCTCTAAGTATCATTAATAATTCTTGACAATCCTTCCTCTTTATACTATATATGCTATCTTCCATAATATGTCTCAGTTTAGCTTCAAATTTATTTTGTGTTATTTTCATAAAGATAATCATTATTATTCAATATTATTGGTCTCCAGTTTTTTACCTCTCTTCTATCTTCCTTCTTCCATATGGAATTAAGTATTCCAATACATAATTGCTTATACAAAACACCTTCATTTAACCATTCATTCAAAATCTTTAAAAAATATTTTTTGCCAATCCCTTAAATTTTTATACATTCCTTACCCTATTCGATCAACGCCTGCAGCCAAATTTATATTTATTTGCCCTAATACTTTATCTAGCTCATTTAAAGAAATCTCCTTTTCTAGCTCTTTGTTCTCTTTTTCTGTTAACTTTTTTACTTTCCATGTTTTTAACTACCACCTTTTTTCTTTAAACATTTCTGGTACATATTGTACTACACTATTCATAATATTTTCCCCGAGTTCTTACTATTTCTACTTTTTTATTTTTATTTCTCTCATTACACTACCATTGTCCTTTACTATTCTGCTTAACTTTATACTTCTTCTCTTTTTCCTTGTAAAATATCTTTCCTTATATAACAATTCTTGTATTTTTCATGATTTCTTTCGTATTATTTTCTCTGTTAAACTACTTTTTATCATCATCTTCTAAATCTTCCAATGCATTGTTATATATTGTTTTATATTTTTCTTTCTCTACTTTTCTCACATTATATTGTCACTGTAAAAAACATTTCTCACATTTTTCATTAAATATCACCCCCATTCAGACCAATTTTTATAAAATGTTCTCATAGTAATATATTTCCATAACTGTATTACTAATGTCTTTCCTTCTTCATTCCATGCTTTCCCATTTATCCTTTTTATTCCTTTCCCTATTGTTGTATATTTGTTTTCTTTTATCTCTAGCCATATTGCAAGGTGATCAGAAAATCCTATTTCAACTACATTCTTCTTTTCCTATAGCTAAACCTTCTGGTACTACAAAATAATTTATTTCAGTTCCATAAATACCACTTTTGTAACTCCATTTATTTTTGTCCCAAAATTTTAACTTACCACATCTTATAACTTCTAATATTTTTCTTATATTGTTTCCTTTCTTTTTACGCTTGCTTCTTAAACCACAACTAAAGTATCTTGTTAACTAAAAAAACGTTTTTTTAATTACCAAGTTTCCAGTTTCATGAATTGGTGTTTTTTTTGTTTATCAGTCTAAATTATCCTGTTATTATAATATCTATATTTCTCACTATGTAGTCTAAACTCTGATGAAATTAGGTTTCCCTTTCTTTGCAGTTAATATAAGCATACACTGTTATAATTCTGTAGACTTGTTCTTTCCAGTCTAATTCTACAATGGCTAATCTTCCCATTTTTTCTAAAGTTCCATTTAATATCTTTGACTGTATTTCTACAGAATATGGATATACAGAATATGGATATTCTAGCATATCTATAATTTCCCAAATTCTACATTATCTTTCCTCCCAATAGTTTCTCTGTTTGTAATCTTTCTTAATTTGTTAAAAATCTTGTTGCTTCTAATATAATTGCATCTATATTTATTTTTATTATTTTATTTTATTTTACATTTGTTGACCGGGCTAGTCTAGCTGGATATATGTCCATTTCCATGTGCAAAACAATATGAATAATACAATAGACAGCATATGATAGGCCAAAAATAGAATAGAACAATATATAATAAAAAACATTTAAGTATGGTCATGAAAAAGTCTACAGAATAATAGAACAAAACAGATTTAAAATATGGTCATGAAAGAAGAATATATCAGTTAAACAAAGATGATAATAAAGAAGTAAATATGAAGAATTCAGTCACAGGATTCATAGTTGGTTGTAGTGAGAAGAAGCAGCAGTTAGTCAGGGATAATACAGGAACATAACCAGTGTTTCTTGAGATGAAGCTTGAGCTATATCACATGTATTACAGCACTCCAACATTCCTGTTCTTCTTACTATATTCATAATACTATTCACATATACAGAAGGCACTCTAAATTTTTCATTTTCCTAAGATTAATGGTTTCATAAATTCATAGCTAATTAGTGGCCTAAACTTCTTAATAGGCCATTCTAAGCCTAACCAATTTCCTTTCCAAAGGTGAGAATCAAACACTGTACTTTGTATCTGTGAACCAAACACCTTAACCATTATACCAGTCCCCAGTCTTTAGCTGTATATTCTTTTTCATCCATTTCCTTTTTTTCTTTTGTACTTATCCCTTATAAATTTAATTTTTCTGCCTTTTACCTTTTTACTACCTCCCAGTTTATGTCTTCTTTGTCACTTATTTCAGAACCTTCTTTTATATCCTTTTTATTATTTTTTTTCTCATCCAATTTTTCTTCTATTTCTATACTTCTAAAATGTCTTCTCTTTGTTCATTTTTTCTTCTCTTTCTTTTTCTTTTTCCTTACTGTTATTTTAATTTTTGCAATCCATCCATAGATGTCCAAATTTGTTACATTTATAACATTTCAATTCACATTTTTTGCATCATGTCCCATTTCCCCACAAATATAACATTTTCTTTTGTCATAGTTATTTATCAAATGTCCTTTTTCACAGAAAAAAAACATTATTTGGGCTGTCTCCAATATTTTACAACACCCTTATCCCCCTCCACATTTATCATGCTTGGTATATGTATACTTTTTTCTCTTTCTATTTTTAACACATTATTACAATCAAAGCCACCAGTCCATAAACTCCTTTTGTCATAAACATTTGCAATGTTGAGTACTTCTTCATATAAAGCTTTAAAACGTCCTTACAAAGTCTCTCACTCTAACTCTGTTTAAAATTTTACATGAATCATCTTTTTTGCTTCCCTGTTAAATGCTTTTATGACATAAAGTTTCCATGGGTAAAGGTGTTTCTTTTTTCATATTCTCCAAGAAAATTTTCCACTGGAAAAACAGGCTCAAATATAATGTCACAAAATCTCTCTGTTAATAAGAATAACTGCTCTTATCTCATATGCTTTTACACCCAAAGGATCTATTAAATTGTCCCACATTTCATGCCTGTCCATTTCTTTGTCATCTTTACTTTGAATCCTTACTATTTAGTTCCATTTTTCATTTTCTTTTGCCTACTTTTCTGCTACTTCACTTTTGCCTTATTTTACTTTTTCAGCATATGTTTTTTTTCCATCTTACCACTATTCTTCAGGACTGTCTCTGCATTTGCCTTTTGTATTTTCTCCATAATGTCCCACCAGAAAACATCTCCTTCATTTACTGGCTCACTCTGCACCACCATTTATTTAAATAAATCATCCCGCAACTCTCCCAACTGGAGGGTTGTAATCATACATCCATCATTTGCTGAGTCATCTCCATTAAACAGGTTTCTTTGAAACATTTCTCACAATCTTGCATGCTTTCTTCAGTCTTGATATTTTCTTTCTCCTTCATTTCTTTCACTACTCTATTATCTCCTTCTCTCCATCTGTACCCCTGTTACTCCAGGCCACCTCTGTGCCTGGAATGGAAACAAGAAGTGCTCCTCCAATATGGTAGGATTGTCTAGCATCTTGTTCTACACTGACACAAATTGTATCCCTTTAGAATAAAAACAATGTAGCTAGTTGCTGAAGCCAATCATCTTTTCTTTGTACCTAGGCATCATTCATGGAGAACGGAAGATTGTACTTAGTATTTGGATCATTCCTGCATTTGTGACATGCATAAAGAGCTCAGACATGACTCTCTGCATCTCTCCCCATGTTTTAACCAAGTCAATCACCTCCATATACACAACTACCATGTCATAGTGATATTTGTCTGGTGCAAGACACCTGCATGCCCTTGAGATGTCTGAGATCCAGACACCTAAAACAACTCATTATCACCCTGTTTTTGTCCAGCCTAGTGAATGGAGAATCTGGGTGTTTCACTATGAAGTCACCAATTACTAAAGCATTTTTGTTTGTGGAGTGATCTAGTGTACTAGAAATGAGGCCCCTTTTCCCACAGTGTCTCTTTGTTAAAATTAGATATGATGAGATGCAATGTTTCATTTGACAAATCATCCAGTCAAAGTATCTGCTCATACTCTGTCCAGAATCAATGGGACTGTGCCTGTTGCAAGCAAAAACTTACAAACCTCCCATGGATGCTTGAGCTTTCACTGGTTGCTCAGTTATAGTCCCGCACATACCTGCTTCAGTGTCTCAGCCACTAAATGAGCCCAGGTTTGTCTGTGCCATGGTCAACATCATATCCCCTCTATGTCATACAGCCAGGCAAAACTGGTATCATTGAAAATTATGCTGGTTTGTACACTGGTCCTGTCTGTATTTTGGATTAGTATAGCATTACAAGTTTATGAGTTGTACAAGTACCAACTAGAAAGATAGTCACCCTGAGACAAAGGACTGAGAAGGAATAAAAGAATATGAATCAGTTGGGTGTGACAGCAAAACAAACAGCTTACTCCATGGGTGAACGTACATTGATTGTAGTTAAATTAGGCAAGATTATGTATATATTGATACTGAGACTCTGAACAAGGTAATTCTAAGGAAACATTATCCACTTAAGACTGGAAGAGACTGTATCCTGATGCCAAAAGATACAAATTTTTCATTGCTTGATGTCTAACCAGGGTTTCTGCAAGATCAGACTTGAGCTATGCAATTCAAAGCTACAAATTATGAAAATAAAGATCCCTGAGTATATCATTGGGTATTTCTTCAGCACCTGAGGACTTTCAGAGAGTTGTTGCACAAATGGCAAACATCAGTCATGGTATTCCTATTTGGGGAAATTTATGGTAATGATGAAAGGCTGACAAAGTTCTTGAAAAGTCGCAGACAAAACAATTTCAAACAGGACAAAGAAAACATATATATATATATATATATATATATATATATATATATATATATATGAAATCTAGTATCATATATGTGGGACATGTTTTGACAAATCAAGGTGTTAAAACCTCATCTAGAGAAAGTAAGAGTAGACATGCATGTGGACTAACCATCAAGTAAACAAGCTATGTTACGAATTCTTGGCATTGTTCAGTACTTCCTCAAGTTTATTCTTACCATATTTGACATGTCTTTGCCTTTAAGAAAACTAACTGAGAAATAGAGCAGTACTGGGTGAAGAACAAGAGAAAGATATTACAATTATTTTAACACTTTTACTGAATTATCACTTGTAACACAGGCAAACTCACATTTATATAAAAGTAATTAAACCATATTAACAAGTTCACATTTACAAACATTGTACATCATATATACTGTGTAATCAAAGCAACATCACATAAATTATTCAAATCCTGCATTCTCTTAAACCTTATTCTATCTTCAAAACATTTTTCTGCATATATTCTTCCCACAATTTCCATTTTTTCTATGTAATTTACTCCTAACCCTTTCTAAAGATTCCACTTCTTTTCTTTTACAATATTTACCACTTCAAGCATAGCTGATTTAGACTTTGATTTCCACTTTCTAGCTATTGCTTTTTTGGCAGCCATTGGAATTAAACTTAACAAGGCCATACTATATCTAGACAATTCAGACCCTGCATTCCCAGCTCAGAAAAATAATTTCCTTAGTCACACTCATTTGCTTGCCCAGTATTCCAACTCATTACACTCTGCAGGTACCGCTTTCTTCCCCATTATACCTCCAACATTTCCCATCTACCTGAGGAAAAATTTGTTGGAGTCTGCTTGGGGTATAAAAGCATCTATGCAAACACGTCCAGGTAAACATCCTATTTTTTTTTTTTTTGCATTTTGGGTTGGGAAGCCATGCATATATCTTCCCATTTTTTTTGTGAATTGCTTATCTAATCTCTCTTCTCAAGTTTTCTGACCTCTTCTGATTGATTCCTGTAGTTAGTGTGCAATATTTTATATGCCCTACTAATTATCCCTTTTTAAAAGCAATTTCTGTTCAAGAACTCAATTAAAAACTCAGCCAGTGCAGGTGTTTAACTAAGGATTCTCCTATCCCGTTCTCTTTGTCTATACTTTAATATTAATCCCTGATGGGGAAGGCAATCACTGGCCTGCAAGCCAAATGTCTTCTTGGCCTCTTTCCATTCAATTACCCTTACCTCTCTAATTATTTGTTCCCAATACCTTGGTTCCTTTGCTAAATGATCTTACAAAGTTAAAATAATTAGTGGAAGAATAACATACTCTTCATTATAATGACTCAACAAAGCTTGTTGAGTTGCAAGTGTATTCTAATGAGCCTGTCATAAGAGCAGTGTTACTACAACAGGGATAGACAGTTGCCTATGGCACCAGAAATTTGAATGTGTCACAAACCAAATATATTCAGATTGAAAAAGAGCTTCTAGCTATGTACAGCTGTGAAAACTTCCATGAGCATGTTTATGGTTGACAATTTGTGTTGAAACCGATCATAAGCCATTAAAAAGTATTTTCTAAAGCCATTACATAGAGCTCCATTATTTTTTGAGTAATGTTGTTTTACAAAAACATCAGCAGACAATTGCATAAAAATTGGGAAGAGATATGCATATTACAAGCACATTAAGCAAAGCCTGAGAAATACTAAAGAAGGTTTGCTGAACTGTAATTTAGAGGTTATATGAGTTATTCTCTAACTATCAACTTTGAGGAAAAGCAGTGAGTATTTGTGAAATATAAGGAGTATGGTATAAAACTGCGGTGGTGGTGCTGCGGTAGCATTGTCGCCTCACAGTTAGACGTTGCCCATTCGATTCTCAGTTAGAGCATCTTCTGTGTGGCGACATGCGTGAATGGGCATTCCTTCGTTGAAGGTTGTGCATTAGGCCCGGCAAGCCAGCACGTAAAAATCTACTGCCAATCATTAGTGGACCGGAGTTCCGCTGTGGCGACCCCTAACCGGGAAAAGCCGAAAGACACAACATGGTATAAAAATGTAGTTGCTGACAAATATGGTAATTCCAGGGTGGCCAGATGAAAAGAAAACTTCATTGTCAATACAGATGTACTATATATATATATATATATATATATATATATATATATATATATATATATATACATTGTGATTAAATAATCTAAGTGCATGTTCTGTTGTTTAAACCCAAGTTTTAGTGCCTAATTATCTGTGAGATAAAATGCTTGCAAGAGTACATGAAGCACATACAGAAATTCTGAATTGCCAACAGAGGTCACAAAGTGTTATATTTTGCTTGGTGTGTCTCATCAGATTCAAATATTGGTAATAAATTTGAAGTATGCAATACATTTCACAAAAATAACATGAAATTAGAAATGGTTCCACGTGGAATTCCAGAAAAGCTACCTACTACTGACTTGTTTCATTTTAAAGATGTCCATTATTTGATTTGTGTGAGTATTCAAAGTATCCAGTAATGATTAAAATGAGAGACACTTCTTCTAATGTAGTCATTCCATTACTTAAAGAAATTTTCTCTAGACATGAGATTCCAGACATCCTTATCTCAGATAATGCTCCTCAGCTCATGAGTCAGGTTTCACAAACTTGCACAAAAACTGGAGTTTGGGCATCTCAGTACCAGTCTGAGATATCCATAGCCCAATTATTAAATGTAAGGAGTCATTGAAATTGATAAAAACATTAAGGGAAAGTGTTCTTACTCCACAGCAAGGCTGCTAGCCAACATTCCTAAAAGAGCAAAACACCCCTCTGCAACCTGCTGGCATATTTCCTTTGCTTTACTAATGGGGAGAAGACTTGAGATGAAATTTTAATTTTTTTCATTGTTGCTTCAGTCTGAGACTAAACCAAATATACTCTAAGTTTTGCAAGAATTTTGACAGAAACAACGTCAGGTTGTGAAATGGTGAAGCTACGAATAGTGGTTGATATGTATTGAGAGTATCAGAAAGTTGTAGTAGTGGAAAAAGACAGCTCTTAGACATTACTCAATTGATACAAAAATGGCATTTATACAGAACAGGACTGACTTTATTTCAGAACAATGACTGTTCATTCAGACTGTCAAATAAGACACAGGAATTCCTGGAAATAACACAAGTGCCAAATAAGGAAAGTGTACCAGATCTGCTAAACTATTCTGAATGTGAGTTTGTACCAGACTGCTCCTTTCAAAACTCACCAGAACCTAAAATTATGTTACATGCCAAGACAACTCAATTGAATATAACTTTAACAACTAGGCATGTCATAAAAACTGCAAGACTTGGAAGACTAGTGAAACCTCCAAGAAGATGGCATGATTCTGAGGCATACAATAGCAGCAAAGATGGATATCACAGGTGTTATTAATAAATCATAAAATGTGTTCAGTGTCTAAAAGATTTGTGTTTTTCAATTGCATTCCATATGAAATACACAGTCTAGTATAATTAACTATACAATAAAATGATAAAATTAAAGCAAATCAGGAGGGGTATCATTTATGTTTATAGTTACAACCCCTGAAAGTGCATCAGTACCCATAATGCTAAGTAAATACATCATGTAGGCTTCCATGTTTAGACATTTCTCTGCTATGCCATTGAACTGTTCAGAGTGGGACATAGTCTCTTGTGTGTTATTGTTGTAATGGTTATTGGCTGGAAACAGCACAGAAAAGAAAAATGTATGTCAGTGTCCAAGACTGAACATTTCAGAAATTAAGGAGCATATTAGTAAATCATTCAGTCAGGAATGGGAATGTAACATGTCCTGACTAAAGAAATGTTGGACTGTTCCATTTAGGGGGAATTGCAGAATAATCCTATGGACTTTGTTTAGGACAACCTGTCCTCTTTGACTTTTTGACAAAGATGTAAGAATAATGCATGCATGAATTGTTAGGGATTATCCCTCTGTTTCTATCTATAGATCTGGCTTAGATTAGGGAGCAAAAATGAGTGAGAGACAGAGAGAGAGAATGAGAGACAGACAGAGAATGGATCAAGTGAAAGTCTAAGAAAGTTAATGTCATCTAAGAGTTTTGTTTTCAACATCTTGTAATTAGCATGTTTGCCAGGTCCTCTTAATCTGGTGATTCTCCAGTAAGTGGACTTTTCATTTCTTAAATGAAGTGTAATTCTGCATTGATCCCAGAGACATTTTGTTTCTTCTTGTAGTAAATTACCAGCTTGTTCTCAAGTTATTGCTTGGCAGCTTCAAGGGGATCCTCATTTAGAGCAAACTGTTGGGAGTATCTTGAATGACTGGCCCTGAGTATGATGCCTTGAACCTCTGGGTTGTTTGTTGTCAATGTATTATTGACCAAAGTGAATAACAGAGGCCAAAGTGCACATCCTTGAGGCATCCTTACCATGAGGGGTGGAAATTAATTTATCTTCAATCAGCCTGGAAGACTACTTGTGGAAATGGTTCACTGGCCAGTAGATGGCACTGTGTAGGAGAGTATTTTGTCCAGGTCTTGTAGTAGTAGTACGGAATGGGAAATGGAATGAACAGGATTTGCTTGGTCTACAAATAATGCACTAAGATCACCACTGCCAAAATTCTGTATGCCATGTCAGAATGAGAGATGAGGGCAGTTGTAGTGTTGGCATGGCCATTATGGAGGCCATCCTGTTCACTGCTATCCAGCACACACCATAGTTATGGGGACATGTTGTGAACGAACATGATGCAAGAGCATCCAATAAGTAAGCCAGGAGATGGGTCAGCTGTGGCTTCAGCTGAGGGCTGGTTTCTTCTTAATGATGGATATTATAGGGACTGAATTTCATAGATCAGGAAAGCTGCTGTTGGTTAATGAGATAGTTAACATGATGAAAAAGGGATAAGATAAAAGTACTGCTTGCATGAAAATGTTTCAGAACCATTCTGCTCAATAATTAGATTATGACTTGAGCCTTCACATAATAAAACAATATAATAAGGTCAGCTTAAAAGTTATATTTCAGAGGAAGCTGAATAGTATGGCAGGAATATATGGCAGAAGACTTGTGTTGGGAAATTTAGTACGGAAGAAAAGAGAAGTGACTTTAATAACATGCTGGTTATGCCTTTGAATACAGTATATAAATGACTAGAGGATGCTCCTATCACACAATGATTTAATAGAGGTTGTTTTGCTATGTTTCAGTGGATATGGCAGACATGTATATTGAGTATGCCTAACTGGGTGGCAGGGAATATTTCTATGTTATCTTTGATGCATGTTAATAGTAAAACTTTACTGAGGGATGAGAAGCTGAATAGCACTTCCGGCTCTGACAACAATGCAGGTTGCCTGGGTTTGACTAACAGCTCTGGTGCCTGTAAGAGCAGACAGGGGTGGATGGGCATGAGCAGCCTCTGTTGGCTTCCCCATCCTACCGGTAGGGAGGTCACTCTGTATTGCCACTTGGGTGACACCTAGCTGGAGCACTAGGTGTTGCGCCTGTGGAGGAGAAGGCTGTGAGTATGTGCTACCTATGTGCATGCAAATAAACCAACACAGTATGTGGAGACATTCTATCTGTAACTGGCAGCATGGAGCAAAGCTCAGGGAACCCCCTCAAAGGAGGGAGGATGCTTCATGCAGGATGGTGAGCTGCCACACTGAAAAGGGAAGCTGGCCTAATAACCACCACATGACTTTTACCATAAGGGGGGATGAAGAGGCTATTAAAAATCTCAAGCAGGAATGAATGAGTCATAAGACTTTTGCCCAGCCTGGAGATATCTGGCTTTCACCTCCATTATGGAATGAAAGGGCCAACTCACCGAAGGATGTAGAGACATCGGCCAGGTCTGGTGAGGAATGGAAAAAAGCTAAAAGGCATATTCTGGGGAAGCACAAATATACAAAATAAACGGCCATAATGATTGGAAAAAAAATCAGCTTTGAAGAAAAGAACTGAAGTGTAAGTTTTCATGTTTATTCACTCCCAAACACAAAGAAAACCTTGTTGATAGCCAATATTTTGGCAACTTCATTGCTGCTACACACACACACACACACACACACACACACACACACACACACACACACACACACACACACGCGCGTGTGTGTGTCTATATATGTTTGTATACAGAAATAAATCGGAACAGCAAAATGTTGACATTATCAACATTCACGTCACTATGCGTGTGCTGAGAAACAGCCCCATAACATTTAATTAAAAACTTTCCAAAAAGACTTAAAGAAAAATATGTGTGTATGTGGTGTGTGTGTGTGCGTGTGTGTGTGTGTTTCTGTGTGTGTATGATGGTGATAAATTAGTATATGGTAATTATCACCATCCCTCATAATTACTCACACACACACACACACACACACACACACACACACACACACACACACACACACACACACACACACACACATATGTATTTATCTTAATTTAAACCACATTGTGTATAGTATTAAGCATTTATCATCACCCTTTGAAAATTATGAATAAGTCAAATATTGTAAACAATCATATTAACTCAGCTTCCCCAAAAAACTTGCACATATAAAACAGAACACTCTCATAACTCAAAAAAATTCCCAGAAGTAAATCAAAATCCTTCAAATAAAGTAAAACAACATTACAATAACAAACCTGAAGTAAAATAACAAAAAATAAAAGAAAATCATCACTATACCCAGATTTAAATATCTAAAATAAGTTGCATTAAACCAGGTAAAAAATATAGCTAAACAATAAAAGTAACATATTTGAATATATCTCAAACCGTACTTAAGTGATACAGCAAAATTACCTAACAGTATAAAAATGCAAAATACAGTAGGAAAATCTTTTACGAGACAGCCCATTCATAATAACCAATGGAATCTAATCAAAGCCTTATTCAATAGACATTCAATAGATGATTATAAAGTTTCTGCATCTAATTAGAATGAATGTTAAACTGTAATTTAAACCTAAAAAAAAAAACTGAAAATAAACTGAGACATGCATAATTAGATTAAACAGAATATGTGGTATCGAGTCTGCATGATACATAAGATATTTTGTACTGGATGATTAGGGAACTCTAAGTGGTATTGACAGACTTGTGTGGTATGCAAAACCAGATATGTTGCCTTGCAGTGTTGTCCTGATTCAGTCCCCCTGCTGCTCAGTAGTGCAGACCTGCTTTGTTGAGCAGTGAGGAAAGGTTCGGTGTCACATGGAAATGCTGCACTTGGGGTGGGGCATATGTAAATGAAACCAATTAGCATCCCAATGCACTGCACACTAGGGTAAACTGCCCAGTACAGCGATTCATGCACATTCATACTAGGTAATTCCCATGCAGACAGCACTGCACAATATGTGTAAATGTACACAGCAGTTTAGCTGCAAAGACCTATGCATTTCAATGGGAAAATATCTGTTCTTCTACTCAGATTGCCAAGTCATATAAGTAATACATTAAACTGTGTATGACAAGCCGCAAAAGTGTGGGCCATGTCTGTGTGTGTTTATGTGTGTATGCATACATGGGTTTGTGTAGGGAGAGTGAGTGACGTGATTCTGTGAGTGAATGTGCATGAGTTCTTATTGTATGTGTAGATACATGCATATCTGTGGGTGTAAGATGACTGCTGCCTGATGTGACCTGTGACAAATATGGATGGAGAGATCACTGATGCAGAGTATATAGACATTGGATATGTGTATGTCTGTCAGTATGCATGCATGTATGTGTCTGTGAATAGTAGTGTGTGAGTGTGGATGTCTTGTGTGTGTCTGTGAAGGATGTATTACTATGTGTCTTTCACTGGATACTACTGTCGGAAAGTAGAGACTGACTTTGTTATAATTATTCTCCCCCATCCGTTAGCAACTGGGGTAGTACAGCATACAAGTTGTGATTGTGTATGTCATTGTGAGTGTGTCATATGCTAGCTGCCTTTGCTATTTAGAACTACATGTTGATAGGAAGCTCAGATAACAGTTGTTCAAACTGAATAACTGAGTGATTTATAGTCATACAATTTTCTGTTAACTAGGGAGATGTCCAGGACTAGACTGTGGAAGTGCAGGAATCTTCTCATTAGTTTCTGGCCTCCAAAACAGCAGCCTTTCTTAAGAAGGCAAAGAAGTTTAAGCATAGGGTGCCCACACCCAGCTCTTTGCAGTCACCCTGGCCTTATTCAATGTGTGGATCCCCATCTTTCACCTCTTCTTACTAACTTATTCTCCAGAAACAGATCTCTGTGGCTTAAGGACTCCTTCAGGTTCTCTGAACTTGCAGTCAAAATTAGATCATCCCTCAGTGTCTGAAGTCCCCTCTATCAAGAGAAAGATGTAACCCTCTTCAAAGAGGAATTATAAATCCTGAGAGAGTGAGGTGGAAGAACTGGACTATTCTTCCCAAATGTCACCCTTCCTGATTATGACACAGACAGTGATGATGTCATATCCTCTGATTCACCCATGGAAGAATTTTCATTAGGAGACACTCCAATGAGAAGGCAAAAAAAGTATCAGATGCCCAGAAAAGATATTTTACATTTCTGACCTAGATGTCTGCAACCCTATGACAATTACTCAAGTTTTGGGAGTTCTGGAGGATGTATTTTTAACAGTCTTCAAGAAATCAGACACCCTGCTCCTGGTCCTTAAAAAGCTGTGTAGGTTTGGTTGCGTCCAGGAATCACGAAGGTTCCTATACAAGAACTCTGTGGTAGATCAGCAGTGGTGTTTATGGGTCCAAAGAAAGGGTCATAACTGGAACATGCTTTCAGTATTCTTTCTCTTTGATGAGGAAAACAGAGCGCTGGACACAACTATGAAAAAGGGGTACACACATGCCGCTCTGGTCTTCATAGCCATTGTCAGAGAAGTATGACCAATTTTCAAATGGCTCTCCCAGACCAGATAAAGTAGAACAATTAGGGAAATGTCTGATTAATGTGATCATAAGGGGTTACTAGACTAATGGCCCTGGAATCCTTTTAAGCCTAGCCATTGATATCCCAGTTTTCCCAATTAGCAATGCCCAAGGACTAGAATGTCTTTAGTATATGCCTGTGCCTTAGGGTATCCACAAGCTGCCCCTATCCATAAGGGATGCAGGTGACAAGCTGGGTGAATTTATGATTTCACTTCTATTGGTCCACATTGCAATGAATAGGCTTAGGGAAGAGCTCTGCTTCACATGAATGGGGAGTCTGTTCCAGAAAAGGGTAATCTCTGAGCCGCATATCTGTCCCTCAAACATCTTTTGTTTATGTCATAGACAAGTTTTAGATTCATAGATTGGGTAATTCTAGTGCTGTTTGTTTTGAGAACATCTAGCAGATTCATTGGAGCTGGATCAGAAAATGGCTTGCAGGTTAGGCATAGATCGCCCCATAGTAGACCATAGGAGACGGAGTACAGGTGCAGGCTTTGAGGCAGTCTGCACAGGGCAATTTATTTACACCCAGTATTTATTTAGTGAGGAACCTCTGTGGCTATTCCAGCTGTTGCAAATGCCTTGTCAGGTGCAAGCTGAAGGGTGCATTATACGTGATTGTTGGTCTAATGAGGGTTGAGTTTAGTGGGATCTCCTTAGATCTGGATGGCTTGCTGTTACTTATAAGTTGTGCCAGAAAGAAGGATTTTGTCACAACCATGGACACATGGTGATTAAAGTTCAGGCTACTGTCAACCTGAGTTCCCAAGTCCCTTTACCACTGAGACTATTGTTAGGGGAATGTTATGAATGGTGCAATTTGCAGCAGCTGTCGTCTTCTCAAAGGGTATGATTATACATTTTTTGCGGTGAACTCTAGACAATGGTACTGGCACCAATTATTTGTCTGTGTCAGACCTTCCTGGAGGACATCTCCATTTTTGGGAATTCAATGACTACACCCAGTTTGCAGTCGCCAGCAAATGCGGTCAGCCAAAGATTCTCTACATTTGCCTTGTCTTCAGAGAAGTACATTCAGAACAGGAGAGTTCCCAGTAACAAGCCCTGTGGGACATCACTAGTAACAGGCCTTTTGGTGGAGGTGGATTCCCCCAGCATAACTTAAAGTGTGCTATCCATGAGCCACTTGGCTATCCATTGAGTGATGTAGGGATTTATGCCCAAATTTATCAGTTTGTCGATAATAGTAGCAAAAAAGAGATTCACAAAAAAAGGCCATCAGATAAATTCTGTAATTTACAAATTGCAAAATTACATCTGTCAGAAATGCATGGAAGAGAAGCTAGAACAGTTGACTTGTGACAAAATATAAGCCATCGATGTTAATGGGGCAAATGGATTCAGTATTTTTATTAAGAACTTTCCCAAATAGTGAAGCATAACATTTGCAGTATAGTATATATACAAATGATAGATTTTTGTTATATCATTGATGTTCAAGTTTTGATTGTCTTAATAAAAGTTTTATATAAACAAAAAGATAGCAGGAAGGTTAAGTCAGTACATAAGAAACTGGGAAGGCATCGCAAAAGACAAGTAGATGTTGCAGATAATATCTTGGGGTTGCAAACATCATTTCCTAACAAAAGCAAAAATGTCAGGCATTCCCACCATATTAAGGAACCAAGTGCATTTGGTGCCCCCATAGTACAAGATCATTTACAACTAGGGGCAGCAGAGTCTGTGCAAGCACTGGACTAGAACAGAGGCTTTTACTCAAGACTCTTCCCAGTGCCCAGAATGAACAGCCCATTCAAGTCCACTCTGGACTTGCCAAGGTTAAATACTTATCCAAAGATCCCAAAAATTAAAAATCCCAAAAGTGAAAGCCCTCTTAACACTTTTATTCCCTTAATCCCTGATTGTTAACCTCAATATCAAGGATGCTTATCTTCAAATATCTATACACAGGTACCATAGTTAATTTTTCAGTTTGAGGTGGGATCTCCCACTATCAGTTTACCTCCTTGCCCTTCGGATTGGCTATTACACTACATTATTCAACCCATTTTCTTACAAATTGTCTGGCTCTAATAACTGATTATTGTAGACCCAAGGGCATTCACATCTACTCCTGTCTTGACATCTGCCTCATTCATGTACTATCCCAAGAGGAGATGCAGTTGGCTCTCCATCTCATTAAGGCCTGCTTTCAAAACATATGGTTTTCTTTCAAAATTCCCAAATCAGATCTCACTCCCTTCCAAGAAAGGGGTATTCCGTGGGTCTTTACTGGATTCTAGCAATCAGATGGACCACTTCCTCCCAGAAAAGGTGGAATCTCTGGCTCAATACTTCTAGCAAGGTTGGGAGGGTGGCCTAATGGTTAAGGTGTTTGCCTTACAAACACAAGGTACAGGGTTTGAATCTCACAGGGGATAATTGGCTAGGCTTAAAATGGCTCAAAAAGGGAAGTTAGCCTAGTACTAATCTATGAATCTATGAATCTATGAATCTATTTAACTCTTCAAACAATGGTTATGGCTAAGGAATTCCTGAAGGCACTGGGATTCATGGCCTATACAGGTCTGATGGTCCTCTTAACCAGACTGCATGTGACACCTTCAGTGCTAGTTATGCAGTACCTAGTGTCAGCATTTTCAGTGTCTGGAGGAAATTATCTTTGTGCTACCCACCTAAAATGGTGGTCCAGCCAGGTCAAATTGAACTGAAGGGTACACTTCAAACAAGGACCTCACACTCACATACTAACAATGGATACCTCAGAACTAGCTTGTGGGGCACTCTCATAGAGACCTCAAAGTTTAAGTGGTATGAGATACAAGTCAAAGAAGGGAAATGGAATGGAGATGCTGCTTGTGGTACACCTAATCAGATCCTACAAACCCATCTGGAAGAACAGACTTTGTAGGTGAGAATGGACAACACTACTGGGGTGTTGGACACTAAAGACACTTGGATGGTAGATATTTTCTCCTTCAGACTGATAAATCTCTTTCTGTATGAATTCCTTTCATTCCACATTCTTCTCATGGTGATACCAAAAGTAAGTAAGGAGGTGCCAAAGATGCTTTTAGCACCCTTTTGGCACAGACATGCACAAGACCCCCACATATTCCATATTAAACTTCTAAATGTTTAAAATTCAGCCACGCAGGTTATTGGTGCCTTCGCTAGTTACAATCAGCTGATGACTATTAGTACATTTTTTTATTGAATGGGCAAGACTTTACAATATTTGTGTTGCATTTGGTAACATCCTGGCATGTGAGAGAATGTCATCGCATTCTCCCATAATTCATTAGCACATTAGTTAAGAACACAAAGTCTGTGAATGTCCCTGCAGGCTCTTGTTTTCATGGGCGGATCAGAAGTATTGAGTAGTTAGGTGACTTTTTGAGTTGCACAGTATTCTCAAATCCAGGTCAATGGGATATAGTTTATTTTATTAAACACTAGGTTGTCATGCCAATTTGTATGCCATGATAACTTATTTCACACGCACCTGCAATAATGAATGACTCTCTCCACCTTGGCAGAGATAAGGATCGAACTCCATTGGAGAAACTGCCTTTATAACCAGCTTGCCCTGCTAGCTTCTGAACAAGGATCTTCCCACCGTTGTTACCTATTATACCACTGAGAAAGAATAAAAAAAAAAGAACAAATACTTCATTAAATACTGTGAAGAAAGGAATATGACAAACAGAATATGAATCTTTTTAAGAATATAGGCAAGACTGCAATAATACTTAAACAAATGTATGATGCTGTTTGCTGTTACCAAAAGTAGCTTTTCTCATAATACAGACTGGAGATGATTTCTGGTTGTTCCTTAGGGAAGACCGGCAACCAAAATGCAGTATCATAATTTGAGTGAAGAGCTAATTTCACTTAGACTACAACATCATAAAGTGAAGTATTTTCTCTTAAGAATAACAAACCATGTTATTTCCTGCTGCAACTGAGATGGTGCACCTTAATGTCTTATTTTTCCAAAATTATGAACACACTAGTGTCATTAAAGCTTAATAGTTTTGCTTTTTGATTTTCTTTCTATTGTGTCTTCAGTTTACTGGGTTAAATGTCTTTTTTGCCATATAGCCTTTTAAATCAGATAGGACTCTACAGACTTCTATTACAGATTTCCATGACTGGCTATAATTTACCCCAGTCCAAGAACTTAATTCCTCAGCAGCAGATTACACCTTCCCTGTAGCAAGTCAAAACAGAGAGAGTGATTTTTTTCCATCTTGACACACTACATGTAAATGCTTCTGGGATCAGTAAATGGAAATGACAGAGATAAGGACTGGTCTCACCAAATTGCCATATTCCCTGTTTTTCCCCCTCTGTCTTTGCTTTAGTTGCAGCATCAAACAAATGCATACATGAGTAGGTATGTACCTGCTATGGGAGGGCATATCTTGTATTCAACCTTTTTGAGAGCTATATCCTACACAATTTAATACATAGTTAAAATGTTGCTTAGCAAGGCATGAAATAATGTTAATTGTTATTAGACAGGTAGAAATGTGCATGTAATGGTTGCACCTCCATGAATAGTAACAACTAAGGCATTCAGAAAACTAAAAAGATACTGTTTAAGATTAAAGCATCATTTAAGTTGTAGATACATGGAAAGAAAAATGGAGAGAAAGATAAAGGAAGAAAACTCAAAGAGACAAATTTCACCTTATGCAGTGTGTAAGACGATGATGTGTTTAATCTGAAGTTCTACATTCTAAACTAAATTGATTAGGTAACTGGGACTGTATGTGTGCTGATAAGAGAACTGACTACCCAGCCTGCCTTAATGACAGTCTGGAAGTGTGTACTATAGTGGGGAATATATAGAGAGAAGGGAGAACAGAGAGAGAGAGAGAGAGAGAGAGAGACGGAGGTAGGTAGTGTGTGCATCAGGGGAAGAGATACAGGTATTGGGCCATGTATAGTGCTTGTCTGAAGTATTGGAATACAGTAGTTTTAAGGTGTGAGTTCCAGTTGTCTTATATGTCCACTGAAGGTTTGTGTTAGAATAAAATACCTGGACTGTGGTAAGACAATTAAAATGCATTTTGTTAACAATCTTAAATGGTAATTATAACAACTGGCTTATAACTTGCTTTGTGTTAGTTACAGTACCTTCAGTACTGTGAGTTTCTGGTGATAGGGACTATACAAAGTCATCTGGAGTTTTGTAAATTTCATGAAGTTAAGTTAAAACCATGGTGGTGATGATGAGCCATTCATGAATGAGTGGTGATATTGTTGATATAAAAGTATCTACTGCACTTTAGTGGCAAAGCAGTAGTAACGACATTTGTAAGTCTCACTGATTTGCTGTCAGCTATAATAGCAAACTGAGACTGGGGGTGCTGTGGGCTCTGGAATTGATTCAGAACTGCATTTTATTTGACATACAGCTAAAGAACTAATATTCCAGACAGGCTGTTGACTGATAATAATAAAAGAGAGTGAATGATCGTATGTGTGCTCTTACACTGACGTCGTTGGTGTGGAGAGGTCAAGAGAGGCCATGTGACCATGTGCTTTATAATGAAGAAGCGAGGGTTGTTCCCCTCTTCTGTTTTTAACCAGATTGACTGCCTTCACTTGTGTTTATTTCCTCTGTAAATGTATGTTTAACCTGACTTTCTTGCCCTTAAGATGACACCGCCAACAGGTTATGGGCCCAGGAGGGAAGTAGGAAGCCAATGGAATAGACTATGTTTTGACGGAGATGAAAAGAATTACAAGTTGTGGGAGACAAAATTTCTGGGACACTTGCTCTTGCTAGGGCTGAAAGATGCCATTTTGCGAAATGTGCAGCAGGACACAGAGGATGACAAGAATGAGGAGGAAGATGATGCTGAGAAAAATGAGGAGGCCTATGCAGAACTATACAGTTCTTAGACGACAAAAGTTTGTCCCTCATCATGAGAGAAGCTGCAGATGACGGTAGAGAAGTGCTTCAGATCCTGAGAGACCATTATGCTGGGAAAGGGAAGCCACAGGTAATTAGCCTATACACTGAATTAACAAACCTCCAGAAGGCAGCCAGTGAAAGTGTCACAGACTATATTATTAGGGCTGAAATGGCCATTACAGCAGAAATACTGGGGAGAAGCTCAGTGATGGATTACTAATTGCAAAGATTCTGAAAGGATTGCCCCAAACATTTAAACTATTTGCAGTCCACATCATGCAAGATGATGATAAGTTGAGCTTTGGTGAGTTCAAAACAAGGCTGAGAAGCTATGAACATACCAAGAAATTGAATGCCAACGTAAGTAATGATAATGTGATGAAAGTGAGTGGCCTTGGGGAAAGAGTAAAAGCAGAGATTATATGCTATAGCTGTGGCCAAAAGGGACATAAGGCAGAGAGAATATAAAGGGCAGAGACAGTGGTGTAGTTTGCGCAAAAACTCCAGCCACAGGGACAGTAACTGCAGATGAAAGAAGAAAAAAGAAAGATAATGTGAAACAAGCAACTGACGCAGATGATCACACATTTGTCTTCAGAATAAATGAGCATCAGATTCATGAATTAAAACAGAAGGGATTAATGGTGGACACTGGCACCACATCACGCATAATTAACGACCTGAAAAAGTTTAAACACTTTGATGCAACTTTCCAACTGAAGGAGTACATTGTGGAATTAGCTGATGGGACTAGAACCTGTGGGGTCACACAGAAGAGAGGTAATGTGGAGGTATGGCTGCTAAACACAGAGGGGCACTAAGTAAAGGTGATGATGACTCAGATGCTGTATATCCCGATGTATCCACAAAGCATTTTTTCTGTTAAGGCAGCAATGTCCAAGGGGGCCTCGATCAACTTTAAACAAGGAAAGGACCAACTCATCTATAAAAATGGCACCAGGTTTGACATAATTGAGTATGATAGACTTTATTACTTAGATACATATGATGAAGAAAATGAAGGTGAGATGCATTATGATGTATCTCAGAGCCGTTATGACATTCAAGCAAGGCATAAAATGCTTGGTCACTGCAATTTTGAAGATGTGTCAAAATTAGAAAAGGTGGTAAAAGGTATGAAAATTAAAGGTAAAGTTAAGAGACCTAACCGAGATTGTGAAACCTGTACGCAAGAGAAATTTATCCAGAGCAGAAACAGAGAACCAGATGCAAGAGCAAAAACTGTATTTGAACTAGTCCATACTGATTTGGCAGGCCCAAATTGAGCCGGCAGCAAAAGATGGATTTAAGTATACTTTAGCATTTACCGATGACTACTCAGGTGTAATATTTGTCTACTTTCTGAAAGCCAAAAGTGACACAGTCAAGGCGACTGAAAAGTTTATTGCAGATTCAGCCCCTTATGAAAGGGTAAAGTGTATCAGATCAGATAATGGCACTGAGTTCATGTCAAAAGACTTTCAGTCACTACTGAGTAAAAATGTTATAAGATACAAAACATCAGCACCTTACTCACCCCATCAGAAAGGGACAGCAGAGAGAAACTTGAGAACACTGTTCAAAATGGCAAGGTGTATGTTGATAGAGAGTGACCTACCTAAAGAGTTGTGGACATATGCAGTAATTATTGCTGCTTTTATTCACAGCAGATGTTATAACAGGCATGTGGGGCAGATCCTATTCTTCATGCTAACAGGAAAGAAACCTGATCTTTCAAGGATGAGAGAATTTGGATCAGTGTGCTATGCATGCAGACAAGATAAAAAGAAGTCAGACCCAAGATGTGATAAGGGGATTTGTGTTGGATATGATAAAAACAGCCCACCACATCTGGTTTATTATCCAGACACAGGAAGGGTCCTTAAACACAGGTTAGTCAAGTTCATTACTAAGAATGTAGCTGAATGCCAGATTCAGACAGACCCAGAAGTGATGAATGAAGATTTTAATACCAGAAGAAGTGTGCATGTTAAGTCAGAATCAAAAGCTGACAGTCAAATCACAAAAGAAATACAAGTAAATCATACTGAATCTATAATAAATGATGGAGGCACAAAAATAAGACAAGAAGAGGAAAGGCAGGACACACACTACTCTAAAAGAGAGAGAAAACCAACTTGAAGGACTATGAGTGTAAAGTTGAAAATGACTATTATGTGATAGTTAGTTGACTGTTGTTACAGACTAATATGCAGCACACCACAGAGCTTTAAAGAGGCTATGACTTTGTCTAACTCAGAGAAGTGGGTCAAAGCTATGAAGGAGGAACTTAAGTCTTTCAAGGAAAACAACACATTTACACTTACCACACTGCCAGAAGATAAAAATGCAGTGGGGGGTAGACTTACAAAGCCAGATATGTGGCTAAAGGCTACAGTCAAATTGCTGGTATAGACAAAAATTAAACATTTGCACCAACTGCAAGTATGACATCTGTACGAAGTCTAATGCAGATGGCAGCTCAGTACAATTTAGAATTGCACCAGATGGATGTACAAACGGCTTATTTACATGCTCCTATTGACTGTGAGGTATATATGGAGCAACATGAAGGTTTTGAAAATAAATCAAATAATGATGAAAAATTGGTTTGTAAACTGAATAAGTCATTGTACGGATTGAAACAATCAGGGCATAACTGGAACAAAATGTTGCACGATTATCTTTGTGAAAATAGTTTTATCCAAAACCCTGCAGACCACTGTGTATACACTAGACAGGCTGAAAATGAGAAAACAGTCCTAATTATATGGGTTGACGATCTCATTATAGCAGCTAGTGACAATGAATCTCTAAACGATGTAAAAGAAATTTTCAAAGCTAAATTTAAAATGAAAGATCTGGGAAGGCTAAGACATTTTCTTGGCATTGACTTTACCCTGAATAGTGGTGAAGTAAAGATAAACTAAAATAGGTACATCACAAAAATTCTTGAGAAATTTGGTATGTCTAATTGTAAAGTAGGAAGTAATCCTTCCGAACAAAAAACAAACTTTGAATGTGACAGTGAATCTACAGATCCAAGAAAATATTGTGAGCTTGTGGGTAGTTTGATATATGTTATGACGAGCACGAGACCTGATCTTAGCTGGATTGTAAGTAAACTTTCACAATATTTGTCACAACTAAGTGAATCTCATTTAACACTAGCCAAACATGTGTTAAGATACTTAAAAGGTACAATGGACAGAGAGCTGTGTTACAAGAAAAGTGAAGGGAAACTTCAGCTTATAGTATACAGAGATGCAGACTGGGCAACAGATCAAAACGATAGACGTAGTACAACAGGTTATTGCTTTAGCCTTAATAGAGACGGGCCTATTATTTCATGGAAATCAAAGAAACAACAAACTGTGGTTTATCTCCATGTGAGGCGGATTACATGGCATTGGCAGCAACAACACAGGAGGGTTTGTACCTTGTGCAGCTGTAGAGTGGAATGGATGGAGAGTGCAAGTATGTGCCAGTAACAATATCTGAGGACAATCAAGGGGCAATCGCTTTGTCAAAGAATCCAGTAAGCAGACAGAGATGTAAACATGCTGACATTAAGTATCATTTTGTCAGGTCAGCACTTAATGATGACAAAATAAGCATTAAATATTGCCCAACAATGGACATGGTTGCAGATGTCTTTACTAAACCTGCTACGAAGTCGAAGATTGAAAAGTTCATGCATTACATATTTGGATGTGAAGGAAGAGTTATCCAAAATATGTTCTTAAAATGTATTTGTACACAGCATAAGAGCAAGTGGGGGTGTTGCCTGATAATAATAAAAGAGAGTGAATGATTGTATGTGTGCTCTTACACTGATGTCGTTGGTGTGGACAGGTCAAGAGAGGTCATGTGACCATGTGCTTTATAATAAAGGAGGAAGTGAGGGCTGTTCCCCTCTTCCATTTTTAACCAGATTGATTGCCTTCACGTGTGTTTATTTCCTCTGTAAATGTATGTTTAACTCGACTTTCTTGCCCTTAAGATGACACTGCCAACACAGGCATACACTAGGTCTTTACTAAGATTTTACTTCTATCATGACATGGCTGGCTTGTAGCAAATGTAGATTGTCATACAAATAGTGGAGTCAGGTAACAATAAATGAAGTTTGGGACAGAAAATTTGTCACAGGACATCTTTCGTGGGGAGGGAAGGGTGTTGTTGGGTGGTCAAGGGAAGGGAGGTAGGTAGGAGGGGTAGACTATATAAGTTAGAGGGGAGTAGGCAAGAAAGGGTTAAGCAGTTTGACAGATGAAAGGAGGAAGTGAGGTAAGGAGAGGGGAGGGTCTTTGGGTCTTTTGAGGTGGGGAATTGTCTGCTGAGATCCACATTTTGGACAAGAGGATGCCAGGGTGACTCATTCACCTATTAAAGTGCATGTCCTGTGGGACCTGCTGTTGCAGTATCCCCAGCAGGCGGTGGCATGGGAATTGATTGACGGCTTTTTGAAGGGGTTTTCGATCAAGTCAAGTTTGGTGGGGGATGTTAAGGTGGGGAAGAATATGAAGTCAGTGCAGGGGAGGGAAGATGTCTTGCGGGCTTTGGTTGAGAAGGAGCATCAGGCGGGCAGGTTATTGGGCTGTTTGATAGCCCTCAATTTACCCAGTTCAAGGTGTCACCATTGGGTTTGGTTCCCAAGAAGAGACAAGGTGAGTTCCATTTGATACACCATTTATCTTACCCAGAAGGACGTCTGCCAATGAATTTATCCCAGGGGAGGAGGTTAAGGTGACTTATGCATCTTTGGATGATGCGGTCTGCATCATAAGGAGTTTTGAGGACCCCTGGCTGGTGAAGGTGGACATTGAGTCTGTCTTTTACCTTTTGCTGGTACGCAAGGAGGATTGAACCATTGTTGGGCATGGTAGTGGGGGATAAGTTTTATTTTGACACAGCTATGCCGATGGGTTGTGCAGTGGCTTGTTCCACTTTTGAAAAGTTTAGTACGGCCTTACATTGGATATGGCAACAGCGGGTGGAGGAGCAGAGAGTAGTACATTACTTAGATAACTTCTTGCTAGTGGGTCAAGGGAAAGAGGGAGCATTAGTGGTGATGTGGGAGATTTTGGGGATGTGCGAGGAGATGCGAGTTCCATTAGCCACTCATTAGTTGGAGGGCCAAACAAAGGTGTTAGACTTCTTGGGGTGAGAGTGGATGCAGGGCTAGGAAAATTCCACCTGGCAGGAGAGAAGGTAGCTAGGCTACAAGAGAAGATGGTATGGATGAAGTCTAGAGATAAGGTTTGGGTGAGGGATGCGATGGAGCTGTTGGGGTTGTTGAATTTTTGCATGTAGGGCAGTGCATCCGGGACGTACGTTTTATATGTCGGTGGCATTTATGTTGAAAGTGGGCAAGGGTAAGCATCATTGGGTGAGAGTTAACAAATTAACACCTGAGGACTTAACCTTGTGGCTACAGTTTTTACAGCAGTTTAATGGAGTTACTTTTTGGCAGACAGATTGGGTAGGCCAGGGGGATTTACAGCTGTTTACAGATGCAGCCGGGGGCTTGCGTATGGGAGCATTCTTTCCAGGACAATGGTTTGCAGTGCCATGGCCGCTTCAGTGTCCAGAGGAATGGAAACATGATGTTGCTTTTCTGGAACTGATGCCAATCTGGGCAGTATCAGTGGTGTGGCAGAATCGTTTGAGGGGTAGGAGGGTTGTGTTTAACTCAGACAATATTGCAGCTGTGAGAGTTTTACAAACTAAGATGGCTAAATCTGAACATTTGTTGATGGTATTGCTTAAATTGGTTCTTTAGAGCTTGTTGATTAACTTTTCTTTTACAGGGGTACATGTCCTGGGGGTTAAGAATGAGATTGCTGACAGCCTGTCTCATTTTCAGTTTTCCAGGTTTTGGCAGGTGGCTTCAATGGCAGCAGGGGACCCCATGGCAGTGCCAGATGAGGTGTGGCAGATTGGGCAGCAATGCTCAGCAGGAAGGTTCAGCAGTCTTGGGCAGTGTCCAACAGGAAGGGTTACGGTAGGGCTTTGCATGATTTTGACAGTTTTGGTAGGCAGCTACCAGAGGAGGAGTGTGTGTGGTTGGAAGAGTTACTGTTGCGATACTTGTCAGTGGTTATGGCAAAGGGCAAGGCAGTGAGATTGGTGAGAGTGGATTTGGCAGCAATTGGAGTGTTTGCCCGGATGGCAAGATTGGAGGATTTTACTAAATCCTGGACAGTCGAGCAAGTATTGAAAGGCAGGGGGGAAGGACTGAACAGGGATAGGTAATGGCCAGTGATGAGAGGAATTTTAAAGATGTTGTTGCAGGGTTTGGGTAGGATATTTGGTGATTCGGAAGACTATGATGTGTGAGGAACGCTGAGTGTATGGATGTACTTTGGAGCTTTTTGGGTGTCATCACTGGTATGGGATAATGTTATGATGCTGCCAGGGGCACTCCATATTAGGTTAATATCATCTAAGACTGATCAAGTGGGGAAATGGGCAACAATAGTCTTGGAGGAAGACAGGTTGGAAATGATCTGTCCAGTGGCATGGGGAAGGAGATTACATGTGGCTCAAGCAAGTAGATTACATGGCTTAGTTTTCAGGCCAGTAGGAGGTAGGGCATTAACAGGGGGGGGGGCAGTTGATTTTAGTCACGAGAAGGGCTTTCTGTAGTATGGGCATTGATGGAGATAAATTTTCTACTCATTCTTTCCGGATGGGTAGGGCATCAGATTTAGCTCAGGGGAGCAGCTCAATCAAAGTCATTAAAAGGGTGGGACAGTGGTCTTCCAAGGCATTTTTGACTTATATTAGATGAGGGTGGGTGACCCTTACTCTATGATTAATTTTTTTTTTTTTTTTTTTAGAGAGAAGAATTGTCACCTTAGTGTATTCGTACGTGTATTGAGCAGCAAGGCGGGCTGCGGTTAAGGGTCACGGTACTGATTTGGTGTTACATCGACTTGGTTGGAAGGTTACCTGGCATGACATTAGAGGGTTGAAGTGGAATTGGCTGCTTCAGGTATTTATGATGAGGCAGAATCAACTATGGTTGCCCAGAATTTTATTGGTGAACCTAGCAGGTAATGATTTTGGTGTGACACCAAAGCAGCAGTTAGTTTATCAAATATTTTTTAGCTTTAAGGAAGCTTTATCCAACAGTATGTCTGGTGTGGTGGGAGATTATTCCTTGGTTAGTTTGGAAGGATGCTAGAAAGTTTTCTGCAGTTGACAGGGCACAGAAATTTCTGAATCTTAGGCTGTCAAAGCAGTTGGGGGGATGGGGGTGAGTACTATATGGCACAACGAGTTTGCTGATAAGGATACTATGTGGTTCAGGGCAGATGGGGACTCATCTGAGTGATTTGGGGCTTGACATATTTAATTTAAATTTGGGATTGTTTTTGGAGGGACTGGTCAGTGACTGGAGGGAGTGAGGGGGAACAGCCTGTTAGGCTGGTGGGGAGAGAAGAGGGACAGGCTTGCCCCTCTTCTGTTCCCCCTCTGGTGGATAATTTGTGAAAGGACTTTAGAATGGTGGAAAGTGTATTGTGGTTGCTGCTTGGACTTGGTGGTCTGGTTGGAAAGGAGGTGTTGGAACGAAGGTTAGCGGTGGAACGCTGCCTTGAAAGTGTGAGGATAAGCGAACAGATGGGGAATGCTGCTTCTTCCAAGGGTGAGTGGTGGTAAGCTGCCCTTATGGATGGTCATTTTAATGTTTTCACTGTTCAATGAAAGGAAGTTATGTTTAATAAAGTTTGATGCATTTATTATTATGTTCAAGCAATAAAGGTTGTCAAAAGTCTTTTGGTGTTTGGTTGTCTTATTAAAGTGGAACATGACAATATACATCACAGACCAGAAAATGTATCGCTGTTATTCATTCTCAGTCAATTAACATATTAGCCAAGAACACCTGGTTTGTAAATAGCTATCAAAAAGATAGAGACGTTTTACCTACCTTTTGCATTAATGCAATAACTGCAGCATTCTCCTTACTTACGTCTATAAAACATCGTTCCCGTTGAGTGATGCTTCCTACGCCGATCTCTTGGTAAGTTTATTTTCTTAGACTCAGATGCTACTGAAATATCTTAATGCTTGCAGTAAACTTTCAGATGTGACATCTTTTTACTGCCTGGTCTCATTTACCAAAAATATGTTTTTTTCAAAACTAGACTCCTATTCAGCAGTGAATAATCACTTCTCATCAGACTGGCTGCATATATCTAAAAGGATGTTTGTGCGGCACTCGGGTACTGGCCAGGCAACCATGAATTAATAGTATACTGTGCCACAGAATTGTTTCTGATTCCAAATGAACTCAGCAGTGAAGTTTGAGAAATTATCAGAATTTAGACATTATGAGTTGAGAAAAATATACAGACTGACTTGTTTTGTTTATAACACAGGGTACTGCTTAATGAAATTATTTTAAGATGAGTATTTTAATAAACAAATAGGTTCTCTGCAAAATAATGAGTTATTCATTTGTGCTATGTTCTGCCAGTTTTCAGCACTATTGACTACGTGCATAGAAATGAGTAAAGTTTCAGAAAACAACGATCACTAATTTTTACCCAGTCAGGCAAGCTTTTCCAGTAAGCATTCTTACTTGTATCTCTTGGATCTGGCTTTTTATCTACTTTTGTTTTATTTCATTATTGCATTATTTATACATAGTTTGCTCCTTGGAGCTGTCAGTGTGAGCAGTTGCTCACTAGTCTGCTGATTCATCTTGATTCCTGGCTGCTTTGTCTTTGGTTTAAATGCCTTTAGTCACAATTTGTAATTAATAACTTTTCTAAGACTCTTCAATCAATTTATTTTGTAATTTTCAGGACTGAATAATATTTGACAAGCCGCAGTATTTAGGTTACTCAATTCTTTATATCTAATGACCTCCACATAACTAACCTTCACATAATTAGAGTATAATTTTTTCTAACATCACTTTAATCCGGTAAGATCTAGTAGTCTTTTAGCCTTCACAATGCCAGACACACTAGTCATTGGTGACTCCATAGTCAGACACACTGACGTCCCGCTCACCAGACTGAGTAAGGAGAAGGTCACAGTAAGCTGCCTGTCGGGTGCTAGAATCCGCCACATAACGCAAGCACTCAGGTCTCTCAACAGCAGGTACAAATATGACTCAGTCATTGTCCACGCTGGTGTAAACGACCTGAGACGTACCTCCTTGGACTACATGAAAAGAGACATTGAGGAGCTCTCTGATTATGTAGCCCAGGCAGGTATGACCCTGACCTTGAGCAGTATCCTACCTTCACCAAGAATGATGCCACAATACAGAGATAAGATGATCAGCTTTAACAATTGGCTTAAACTCTGGTGTCATTCAAAGGGGATCCAATGTCTGTCTGCCTGGGATGACATGCTGGACAAGCCACGCTGCTTCGCAAGGGACGGCTTGCACCTGTCACCCCTGGGATTCGGATATTGGCAAAGGCTCTTGCCACCCCATAGTGCCTTTTAGGCAAGGCTCAAATTCTAAACCTACCACCCTAGAACACAAAAAGGAAAAAACTAAGGGTAATGCTGCTCAATGCCAGAAGTCTAAATCTCAAAATGCACGCGACTCGAGGCCCTTCTCAGTATGGAGAACATCGATGTCTGTGCAGTGACAGAAACCTGGTTCAAGGCTCCTGAGAGCACCCCAGCACTATCAGGTTTTACCTCTTATCATGCGTTCCGCCCCAAAATCCGGACAATACCAAGAAAGGAGGGGGTATCCATATTCATCAAAGACACCCACACCTCAAGACTGGTGGCAACGACGATGCATCGGAGACCATCCAGGTGCAATTAACCATAGGCAAGACTGCTCTGCAAATTGTAGCATGTTACAGGCCACCCTCACAAACTCAGGAACCTCACATGGCCTTCCTGAAAACACTAGAGGGATAAATGTATCACCAAACACCATCATACTAGGTGACTTCAATTACCCTAATATAGACTGGGAACACTACTCAAGCCCAAACACCCTAGCCCAAAAGTTCCTGGAATTCATAAACTCAAATGCCATGGAACAACTAGTCACCATCCCCACAAGAGGAGAAAACATACTTGATCTCATCATCACGAACATGGGAGCACAATGTTCAACACCAGAAGTATACCCCTCACTGGTGAGATCAGATCACAAACTAATCTCGCTGGAGGTCCTCATCCGAGCCCACCTGAAATAAAAAGACCACAGTAAAGAACTTCTCGAAGCCGACTTCACACTTCTAAAGACTAGTGTGGTCTCCTTTAAGGCCCCCGAGCCGACGGAAAACAGTACTCAAGCCGCTGAATCACTTACAAATGCCTTCTACCAGCACCTGCAGGACTGCATGGATAAGGCAATCCCAAGCAAAACAAAGACTCTTTGTACCAAAGGCAAGCCCACTCTGGTGGACCCCAGCCATAAACAAACTCTACAACAAAAGGAGGAAGCTACTACAAGATAGAGCAAAATCCTTAAAAGGTAAGACACCCTTGATCACTATAAGTAAAAACTAAGAGCTCTCATAAAATCATCCAAAGCAAATTTTGAGAGAAAATAGCTAAAGACTCAAAAGACAATCATAAGGCCTTCTTTAGCTATAAAGAAACCTGGGAGGAAACTCCCAGATATGCTCAGAACTAGTTCAAAATGATGTGAAGATTACTGATCCTACAGACATTGCCAACATACTGGCTGACAGGTTCAGTGCAAACTTCTCCCCTCCCCAAAAGGAGAGATATCTATACCAAGCGATTGCAGCCCCCGAAACATCTCCAACGCCCAAGTGAGAAATGCTCTCTCCAAAGCAAAAAACACAGCATCCATGGGACCTGATGGTGTCCCCGGCTGTGTGCTCCACGAACTCAACGAGGAATTAAACCCACAGCTAGGACAGCTGTTTAATCATAGTCTTACCTCTGGATACGCACTCCAGGAGTGGCGCACTGCAACTGTGGTCCCACTTCACAAAGGCGGTGCCTCCACCGACCCTGGAAATTACCGCCCATTAGCTTGACAAGCCTTATCTGCAAAGCCATGGAGAGGATCATAATGGACCTCATAAATAAAGACATAGGGAATTTGCAGACTTTGATCCATCCCAGTTTGGCTTTGTCAAAGGCAGATCATGCCTTCTAAACTTGGTTGACTTTTTCAAACAGTCACCAAAGCCATTGATGAGGGAAAGGCAGTCCATACAGCCTACCTCGATCTGGCTTAAGGCCTTTGATACAATACCCCACTCGGGTATCATTGAAAAACTCATCAGCTTAAATGTTAACCCATACATCACAAGATGGGTTGCAAACTGGCTGAGTGACAGAACCCACAGGGTCAGAGTTGCTGGCGCCATGTCAGACTCAAAGCCTGTCACAAGTGGTGTACCACAGGGCTCAGTCCTGGGCCCACTCTTGTTTGGCATCTACTTTTCCAAGTACAAGCAAACACAGGAGGGTTATGGTTGACAAAGTTTGCAGATGACTGCAAACTGGGCCATAGTAGAAAACACATCTGACACAGATATCCTTCAGAAGGGTCTCACAGAACGGATAACTGGTGCCAGAGCCATGGCCTAAAGTTAAATGCCAAAAATGCATAGTCATACCCTTCGGGAAAAACAAGGTTACCCCTAGCTACCAAATAGGTGGCAATCCACTGAGTACAGAAGAAGTTATCAGGACCTGGGGACCCAGGTTGATAGTAGTCTGTCATTCGACACCCATGTAGCTAAAGTAGTTAGGAAGATGGGAATGCCTTCTACATTGCTCACCTTATGGATGGTCATAATGTTTTCACTGTTCAATGAAAGGAAGTGCTGGTGATAAAATTATTATGTTCAAGCAATAGAAAGGTTGTCAAAAAGTCTTTTTTGGTGTTGGTTGTCTTATTAAAGTGGAACATGACAATATACATCACAGACCAGAAAATGTATCTGTTATTCATTCTCAGTCAATTAACATATGACCCAAGAACACTTGCAGCAGCTATCAAAAGGATAGAAACGTTCCTCACCAAAGGATAACTGGTCTCAAACATCTGTCCTATGCTGCCCGACTGAAAGAACTCAGCTGCTACTGAAATATCTTAATGCTTGCTCAGAGGTGACCTTGCCTAACATACAAAATATGTTTTCAAACCCAGATTTGATGAATATGCTTCTCATCAGACTGGCTGCATATATCTAAAAGGATGGCGGCACTTCGACTAGCCAGGCAACCATGACTATTAATAGTATACTGTGCTGGAGAATTGTTTCTGATTCCAAATGAACTCAGCAGTGAAGTTTGAGAAATTATCAAATTTAGACATTATGAGTTGAGAAAAGTTTTGTTCAGGAATAAACAAATAGGTTCTCTGCAAAATAATGAGTTATTCATTTGTGCTATGTTCTGCCAGTTTTCAGCACTATTGACTACGTGCATAGAAATGAGTAAAGTTCCAGAAACAACGATCACTAATTTTTACCCAGTCAGGCAAGCTTTTCCAGTAAGCATTCTTACTTGTATCTCTTGGATCTGGCTTTTCATTATTATTTGCCACATAGTTTGCTCCTTGGAGCTGTCAGTGTGACAGTTGCTCACTTCATCTTGATTCCTGGCTTTTGTCTTTGTTTTTTTGCTTAAAGTCACAATTTCACAAATTAATAACTTTCTCAAGACTCTCAGGACTGAATAATATTTGACAAAGTATTTAGGTTACTCAATTCTTTATATCTAATGACCTCCACATAACTAACCTTCACATAATTAGAGTATAATTTTTTCTAACATCACTTTAATCCGGTAAGATCTAGTAGTCTTTTAGCCTTCAAGTATTCAACATGCAATTTGGCAATAAGAAACATTCTGTTCTATTATGTTACTGATTTCGGTTACAGTTGTCTAGGTGCTAGTAAAAGGAATACTGTGTGCCAAATTCAACTTTCCCTCATCTCTGAGTGAATACTCTAAAGAGTTGCATTATGGGGTATATCACTTATTTTGATTCTCAACAACCTTTGCTCCTACAGGGTGGCGGCATTTTTCTGACTGTTTTACACTTTTATTCTCAAGCTTGATCATGTGTGTCACAATTTAGCTAACCTGTCATATAATGTGATGAAGAAAAATCAAGGTTTACCAGAACAAAATTTCCTCCCTAAAAATTGGCTTCAAATAAATAAGGTACAATTTAACTTTTTAGTCTTTGTATGGCATTTCTATACTATTCAACATCATCAGTGTGCATTATTTAAGATGCATGTATGAACTCTCATATCACCTTCTTCAAAAATATTTCTTACTGTCTCTTGCATCTTTTTGCTCACTAAGCAAGATATTTGTAGTCTTACCTTTTCTATTCCATCTTTGGTACACTAGTGCCTGTTTTAAAGTGATCCATGGAGTCCATTCACTATGGCTGAGTAGCTGTTTAAGCTATGTTCCTGTTCCTTGAGTGTTTCTGCCTTTAGTCCTGCTATGAAAAGCCTGACCACCTTGTCCCACCAGCTGTCACTATGTGCCACAGAGGTGGCAAATGGCATAGCCCTTCCATTTTCTACCATATGCATTTGCCTGATGTATGACAAATAAATGTACATATAGGGTTAGTGCAAATTCGCTTTTGCACTGTGTCACCCATATGGTGGGTTGTTGAGTACTTGAAGCAGAGGACTGTGCTGGTCACCTTGTCTGGGAATAATATGTCACCTGTTGGGGTATTGTGGAGGTTAGCATGTATATATGCATGCACATGTGTGTATTGGGGGACAACTGGCAGAACCTTAATAGGTGTAACAGGTAGTGCTGGACACTGTCTGAAGTGGGGCTATGGAAACAATGACTTAGTCTTAATTGGCAGTTATGACATTACTACAGTGGGTGTTTTAATTTGGTAATTTGCAGCTTTGAGCAGTGAACTGGTGTCTATGTTTTGGGATGGGGTAGCAGCTTCTTAAAAATGAACAATTCAGCATTACACTATTTAATCTGTTTCAACAACTATTAATGAAATTATTCAGATATAGTTTTCAAAGCTTGAATCATCATAACATTAAACACTGAAGATGAATTTCTCAGATGTGCATGCAGATGTATTTTCTGTGTGTCTGTGTTACTAATTAATCACGCTTAGATAACATGAATAGATTTAGGTGCCACTGGTCAACTCATACGCTTCTTTAGTTACATTTTTAGTAGACTAACCATTCTGCCTCAGTGCCATACTACTGGATTCTCACAGTACTGCAAATGTACAGCCTGACTGACTCCTACTGACATGGGAGGTTTGGTCTGCTTGGATCTCCCCAACCCTGATTTCCCAAATACTCCACCATTCACTACCTTTATAGCATCTAAACCCCAGTCACAAACTTCACAACAGGTATTCCTTCTCAAAGAAGCTATTCTCTACAGTAAGCTCAAACCAGAATGGCAAACTTAAACAAAAATGCCTCTAATAAAAGCACATGTAAACTATATATCCATGGAGATAAATACTACACCTTTCAGCTACTTTGACTAAATTTAAAATCAAAACCATAAAAAACCATAATCGCAGTCCTCATGGAAGCTTCTACTCTCCCCTGCCTGTGTTCTTTCTGGCTTTAGAAGCTTCTCCCGATGGGTTAAACACTCTGTGGTCATCCCCTGCCCAACAGACTCGCCCAGCAAAAAACCTTGTGAAAGAGTATAAATCTGCTTATGTTAACTGCCTGAAGCAGCTCCAACTACAAACTAAAAAGTGCAGCTTTCTAAAACTCTTCTCCAGATGGGTTAAACACTTTGTAGTCATCCCCTGCTCAACAGACTCGCCCAGCAAAATACCTTGTGAAAGAGTATAAATCTACTTAAGTTACCTGCCTGAAGCAACTCCAAAAACAAACTAAAAAGCACAGCTTTCTAAACTCCTTCTGATGGGTTAAAAACTCTGTGGTCATCCCCTGCCCAAAAGACTCACCCAGCAAAATACCTTGTGAAAGAATATAAATCTGCTTAAGTTACCTGCCTGAAGCAGCTCCAACTACAAACTAAAAAGCACAACTTTCTAAACTGTAGGTGTTCCTTCTATTGCAATTTATCCACTCTCCGAATCTGTTTTTAAAACTATCTGCTTTTAAACAAGTAAACTGCTCCTTATTTAAAGTATTACTACAGGGCAGATGAACATACACACAGGTTAGTTTTTCTGGCTGTAGTAACTTACTTTGGCCACCAGGCAACAACACAATGTCAGCAGTCTACCACATTCCTTGCTGTTTTAACTAATAGTACCAATAGCTTTTAGTTTAATGTTATTTTAACTTTCAATAGTTCCAGTATATGTAGGTTTGATGTTGCCAGCCACACTCTAGAGTGTTGTTTAACCTTTAGTACATCTTTTGTTCCCTTTGTCTCCTGTTTTTGAACTTATATCTGCAACATTTCCATCTCTGGCTTGCACTCATTCCATCTTCAGCTCTGATTTTCACAGTTGCTTCCTTTCTAATTGTTTCAGTGCTGTTTCACACTGCTGATCTGGCCCTGTCAGTACTGGTTCCAACCAGCTAGGCCACTGTGATATCCATCTCCAGTCTTTATTCCAACCCCTCCCCCAGTTTCTTTCATTTTCTTTTCTTTCCAACTCCTCCCCCAGACTCTTTAACATTGCCTTCCATCCTGTGGTGCCATCTTTTACCTCTCTGAACCACTCTAATCCTTTCCCTATATCACTGCTAGAATATCCCTTACCCCTTGCATACTTTCATCTCAACTTACCTTACATTCCACTGATTGTTTTTCACTTTTGACCTTGATTCTTCCCTCCCTTGGCTCTACCCGCTCCGTTCACCTTACGGGTTCACTCCGCTCCCCTACCCCCAAATCTCACCCACCCCCAATACCCTTACACTTATACTTAGCTAGCCACTCCCAGCACTTCCACCATCTAACCCAAACTACTTAGCTAGCCACTCCCACCACTTCCAACATCCAATCCAAACTACCCAACATACCCCCAAAATCTCCTCCCACATTTCACTTATTATAGTAAGCCTACCTTTCAGAGTTTACTGCCAAACAACTTATCCTGAAATTACTAAACAATTAACCTAAACCATAATCTCTTACTCAAACTAACTTCACAACTTATCTCACCCTCTACTTCTGCTCTAATAACTAACATCATGACTCTCAAATCTCTATCTCTACTTACTCAAATAATACTTCTAGTTACCTTAACTTATCTAAATTATATCACCCAACCTATTAATGCAAACCACTTTCCCCCATTTCGCACCACTACCCCATCCTCTACAAGGGACACATCTACTGTTACTCATATATCTCCCAGTCTCTACCCCCTCAACACTAGCATGCTCTTCCCCTATAGACTTCTACCTAACTCTAAAAACACTGTTCCCAACCACACTAGTCTAATGTCCACAGAACTCTATACCTGTATACTACACCCAAAACAAACCAAATACCTCATCCATCATCTTATCTCTAACCTTCTCTCTGGGGACATCCACCCAATCCCAGGCCCCTCTACCACACTACATCCATCCCCCCAAGTAACAGGCAAACAAACCCCTCCACTTCTCAGCTCTAAATGCTCAGAGGCTATGTAACAAAATTCCAAACCTTCATGCCTGGCTTCTACATAACCAGCCCGATATTCTCTTCAGCTCAGAAACCTGGCTTAAGCCCCACATACAAGATTCTGAAATAACTCCTCCCAACTTCTGTATGTTAAGGAATGACAGAACACATAAAAAGGGAGGTGGTGTAGCACTCCTTTACTCGGCATTGCTCTTAGTCACCCCCTATATCAAACCCTTTCCCAAATTTGGCAAGGCAGACATAATACTAGCCCTACTCCACCTAAACAAGCATAAAGTCATATTTGTTCTCTCCCTCTATATTCCTCCTGGTGACAATATCTCATCCCTTGAAGATATTCTCTCCTGGGTCTCTACCAACGTTACTCATGAAACCATAATCCTGAGGGACATGAACATAAACTGGGCCACAATCCAATCTCCCATTAACTCACTCAATATTAACTTATATAACTTTACACAACTAATCTATTCCACTACCAGGCCTTCCAAAAACTCCATCACTGTAACTACAGTAGACTGGATTGTAGTATCCCATCCTCACTACATCTCTGATAGTGGTATTCTCACAGACCCACTAGCTGACCATTTCCCCAGTTTTGCCCACCGTCTCCCCTCTTCCATACAACTAACTCACACCTATATTTCCACTCGTAGCCTAAAGAACTTCAATGCTGAAACTTTCTCAAATGCACTAAAAAGCACAAACTGGAACCCATTAAAACTCTTTCCCTAGATAATGCTCTATCCTACTTTAACTCTGCTTTCACAAACCTGCTCAACTCCTTTGCCCCTCTAAAAACAAAACATATAAAAAGTAACCCTGTACCCTGGTTAACCAAAAACACCTTAGGTACTATGTGACTCCATGACAAAGCCTGGACATGTTACCATAAAAATAAAACCATTATTGCACTAAATGAATATAAAACACTATGAAATAAAGTCTAAAAATGTATTACCTTAGACTGCAAAGCTTATTTCTCCACTTTCCAGACCAACCACCTCACCTATCCCAAACTATTTTGGAAAGGAATCTCAGCTCTCCTCAACCCGGGAAAAAAAGAAAACCCTTGCCCCAACCCAGATGCCTCTGACATGGACTTGGCCACCCAATTTAACTCTTTCTTCATAGTGTCCATAAGCAAGCTAACATCATCCTTCACCAACACCTCTACAGCCCCTCCTCAGCGTGCTTCCATCCCTTCCTCCCCTAGCATCCCTTGCTCCCAACCTCCACCTTTCTTTATCAATCCCATCTCTATATCCACCATAATAACATTTCTCCTAAAATTAAAACCTGGTTCCAATGCCCCTGATGAAATTCCCTCCTACTTCCTAAAAGTAGCGGCAGGAGCCATTGCTCTCCCTATCAGCATACTAATTAATCGGTCTGTCTCAGAAAGCCATTCCCCCAGCTCTGGAAGAAGGCCTTTATTATTCCACTCCATAAAGGTGGCAATAATAATGACATCCCAAACTTTCGCCCTATCAGCATCCTATCCCCTATTTCTAAGCTACTTGAAAAGTGTGTACACCAACAACTCTTACCCTACCTCATCAATAATCAGCTTCTTACCCCCACACAACATGGCTTTAAACCAGGTCATAGTACCTCCACTGCCCTCCTCTCCTTCCTAGAAACAATCAACAAAGCCCATGACTCTGGCCACTTCATATCCACTCTTTTCCTCGACCTCTCTAAGACATTTGACACTATTTCCCACAACCTCCTTCTTACCAAACTCTCTAAACTTAACCTATCCCCTTCCTCTACCCAGTGGTTCTCAAGCTATCTCACAAACAGACAACAAGCAGTTAAATGGAAAAAAGCTACCTCACTCTTCCTTAATACATCCACAGGTGTCCCCCAAGGTTCCATTCTAGGCCCCCCCCCTACTATTCAACATATTCATAAATGATTTTTTCCAAGCCATTCCTAACTCCAGTCTCATCCAATATGCCGATGATTCTACTATAATCTGTTCCTCCCCTTCCATCACAACTCTTAACAATCTAACACAAGCTGCCTTCTCTTCCACTGAACAGTGGATTCTTGACAACCATCTATCCCTTAAAGCAACCAAAACAAAACTTATGTTATTCAATGCATCCAAAACATCTTCCCTAGACAAACAATCCTTCATAATTACTAGCAATAACAATACCCCCCTAGAACTAGTCTCTGACACAAAATAACTAGGAATTATCATTGACAATCAACTAAAATTTGGTAAACATCTACAAGCAAATATCAAAATACCCCATAAAAAAATTAGGTATGCTTTACCACCACAGTTGCTTTATCTCTCCCACCACCAGGATTACATAAGCTAATACAGACCTCATCCCATCGCTTTTATATGGTGCATCTATCCTAACCAGCCTATAATCTTCACTCAAAACAAAACTCTCATCTTGTTATAACAAAATATCTAAATTTGTGGCAGGTCATAGAGCCTCTTCTCACCACTGTAATTCCCTTCAACAACTAAGTTGGCTAGAATTACCAAACTTCCTCACATATACCCAGCTCATCCAAGCACATAAACTTATTCATAACCCGTCTCTCTGCCCCTCCCTAGCAAATACCTTTGAAATGCATAAATCAGATAGACTTCTATGATCCAATTCCCAAAATCTAATTACATTGCATAAACCAACACGTCCTGCTGGGAATCAATTGATGTCCTTCTCTCTTGCTTGCCTCTGGAACTCTCTCCCTTCTCCCATTCGCACCACCAGCAGTCTCTCCTTGTTTAAAACCTCACTGCACTGGCACCTTACTTCACAATGGAAATGCTCTTGCTCTCATCCAACCTAATTCTACCACACTTTCTTCCTAACTTTCAAACTATGTTGCCTGTCACTGCCTCCTAAAGTTTTAAATCCCTTGGGACATATTCGACCAATGACTTAAAAAAAAACAAAAACTACTACTTACTGAATTAACCTGATGTAATTTTTCTAATGAAAATCTTATTTTATTTCTGTATTATGTAACATATATTTGAATTGTGCAATATAGGTCTGTACTATACAAAATATGTATTTAACATTTAATTGAAATGTATATTATGGATTTGTGCTCTTTCTGTACTATGTATTTGTATTTCTCTGGAGCTTTTCTCCCCCAGGACTCCATTGAAAATGGGCTCCTTGTAACCCAATGGACTATCCTGGAAAACAAACTGCAAAAAAAACAAATAAATAATCCATATAGGACATGGACTAGTCAAATGTATGAGAATTTTTGGTCCACATTAAACGGTATTATTATCACAGCACACAAACCTTCATAGTGCATATCTAACCCTTTAGCCAACCAAGTCTTCCACCTTTGCAGTTCTGAGTTTTAATCTCCATATGTAACATACTTTAGTAATTAACACTGTATTCTTATCAACAGCTCTTTGACTGACCAAGAAAACAGTGCAGCCTATAAAAGGCTAATGGGACATTTGTATCCACTTAATCTCCAGACATGTTTGCAGTTACTGAATTCTCAGTCATATCAGATACACCTAAATTAAGCTGACACGTCTGGGGTCATACAAGTCTTTTCAGTTTAGGACTGGGAAACAGGACGAGTGGAGGAACTCTGTTCATTATAGGTTCACAGGTAAGTACTAGGCTAGCTGCCCTTGAGGTCAATTTTAAAACTAGCCAATTTCCCTTTTTTGTGCTCAAATTAACTTACCCCATTTGGTTAGAGGTTGTTCTTACCCCTATGGTTGATACTTATATATTACCCCTAATGAGAAAAATTGGTATCATACCACAGATAATTTAATGGGATTCATGCATGGGATAAAGCATTTAGGAGCTGCCTCATTCCATTAATAATACAGGGTGCAGTCCTAAGGTAAATTTTCTGTTTGCATCCATAGATCTACCTTATGCTTGACTACAGACAAGGTTGAACTTTGTTTTATGTGGCTGGGAAATCTGTCCCAGGGCAGCATTATCCTCTGTGAGATATACCTATCACTCCAAACAGTTCTGTTGATCTTGCAGAAAAGGTTTAGATCCCTAGACTGAGTACTTCTGATGGCACTGGACTTGCTGATGTGCAGTAAATCCATCAGTAATGGGTCAGAGGAGGCCTTGTACTCCAGACACTGGTCACCTCTTAAGTAGTATGTGTAATACCAACTATAGTGACAGGACTTTGAGTCTGTCCATGTAGAGCACGTTGTTTAGGCTTTACATACTTTTACTAAGGTATCTCTATGGGCATTCCAGTTGTTGCATATGGCTAGACAGATACATCACAAGCCAAAGGAGGCATTATAGTCAATGACTGGTCTAATGAGGTCTGAGTAAAGGGCAACAATATTTATTTATTTATCACTTGTTAACGGGTTAGTCCAGCTGAGCCAAAGGCCTGCTTTCAGTGGAGACCCGAGGCGAAAAGCACCAGAAAAAAAAGCAAGACATTAACATGCATACATTCAAAAAACAAGAATAAAAAATAGTTATATCATACATTCAAAAAGCAAGAAAAATCACATAGTTATATTGTTGCACATATTTTCAGTAACATAAGTTATATGAAAAGTATATACAAAAATAAAATGCTGAGTGAACAGCAGATGAGACTTTAGAGAAAAAGTCAGACTTAGGTTCACACTAGTATGTCATAATATTACAGAAAACAGAGCTAGAGTGGTAATCAATACATGATAGTGTTGCTATTAACAGAGAGTATAAGCAGTAGAAGGCTGAAAGATTTATAATAAAGAGAGGTACATAGAGAGGTAAGAACAATCACATCCATACATCTAGTCACAATCCCTTTGTTTATAAGCTGTGCAATATAGAAGGATTTTTTTACAACAATGGACACATAGTGGTCAAAAGTTAGGTAACTGTCCACCTAAGTTCCCAGATCCCAAACAACTGGGCCAACTGTTAGGGGTGTATTGTCAATGGGGTAGTGCCCTGAGGCAGGTGACGTCCCACAAGATACAGAAATGCATTTTTGGCATTTATTTTCAGTCAATGATTTTGCCACCAGTTATTTATTTATGACAAACCCTCCCACATGATGGCTAAGTCACTTGGGGATTAAAAAACTGCACCTAGCTAGCAAAAATCTGTAAAATTAGTCAGCCAGAGCCCTTTGGTATTGGCTTTTACTTCAGAAATGTAGATACCAAACAGGAGCGGTTCCAGCACAGAACCTCTGGGGACTCCACTGGTAAATGGTATCTTTGGGGAGGTAACATCCCCTGTTTTGATTTCCTGTGTACTATCTATAAGCCAGATGGCAATCCAGTGGATGAAATAAAAGTTTATTTAGCTTAGCTTTTTTTTACTAAGCCTGAGTGGGAATTGCATCAAAAGCTTTGGCTAAGCCAAGTTATGCAGTGTGTGCTGTTTTGCTTTTATCTGTTGCTTTGGTGACCTTTTCAAAAAAGTCCACCAGGTTGAATAAACATGACCTTCTCTTGGTGAATCCAAAATGAGATAGGTCCAATGTCTGGAGTTTCCTTATGTCCTGACTGATTAGTTCCATGATAAGTCTTTCCACAGCTTTGCATATGTGGCTGGTCAGACATATGGTCTGTAATTGCCTGAGTCTGTAAAAGGTCCTCCCTTATGCAGGGAAATGACTGTAGCTGTTCACCATTCACTTGGTACAAAACTTGTACGAAGGCTGAGGTTGAAGCTCATATGTTACATCAAGATAAGAAAACATAATGCTTGAATCACTGAGTGCTAATCATTGTAACTATCATTACTGTTTGTTTATAGCATGGTGAACACCTGGTTTGTCTTAGTATATGTCTGTCAACTTGCCTGCCTGATATTCATTTATTTATTATCATTTGTTAACCAGGTTAGTCCAACTGATCCAGGGGTCCATATTCAGTGGAGACCCGAGGAGAAAAGCTCCAAAATACAAGCATATTTTACAAGAAAGAGATACATTTACAAAGGTATATTATCAAGAAGTTATACGTCAAAATATAAAAATAAAAATCAACTATGTTAAACAGTTATATATTAACTGCAGACTGCAAGTACAGTAACAGCAAGATGCTTTATATGTAATAATATAAACACAGCAAAAATGTAGTATATACAATAATAAAAACTTTAGATAGAAAAAAGGAAATAAAAAAAAAATATTACACAGTATGAGAGAAGAGTTAGGAAGAAAGCAATTGGATATCAGGTCGGAGTGTGACAAGGGCAGGACCAGGTCTTTTGAAGATATTGTTTAAGTTCAAGTTTGAACTGGGCATTATGGAGGATACTTCTTATATTAAGTGGAAGGGCATTCCAGGTGTGGGCTACAGAGAATTTATATAGGGATTTTCCAATATTTTTTGTTGGTTTGTAGATGTCCAGAAGATGTTTGTCAGATGTACGAAGCTGACGTCGGGGGTTATAGAGAGATACAATATTAAAGATGGAGGTGCAAGAAGTAGGGCTGTAGAGAATTGAGTGTGTAATATGCAGTTGTGGAAAAAGAAGTTGTTTAAGGAATTCTGACCATTGTAAAGACTTAAGGGCGAGGAAGTGGACGGATTTATAGCGGAGATTGGAGGCAAATCTAGCTATTTTGTTATATGTTTGTTCTAAATTGGAAAGGAGAGATGACTGAAGGTTAGTAAGGACTGGTGCTGCATATAGAAGAGAGGGTAAGAGAAGAGACAGGGCAAGGGAGGGTTTGGTGGAGGGGGAGAGCAGTTTATGATTCCGGTACAGAAGACCAAGTTTTTGGTGTTTTTTTAATACAAAGATTAATATGTATGTCAAATTTAAGTTTGTCGTTGATAGTGACACCAAGTAACTTAGAATGGGGTTCAGGTCTGATGATAGTATTGTTAATGGAAGTAATGGAGAAAGAGGATTTATGTTCTGACAGTGTTTTAGAAAGGAAAAGTAATAGCTTTGTTTTTTTAGGATTTAATATTGGTTGATTGTTAGTGAGCTATGTTTCGATGGAGGTGAAAGTGTCTTGGGTAAGAGCATGGAGTTCTGGGATGCTATGGGCAGTGGTTATAAGGATTGATTCACTGATGTATTGTAAGAGTGTAGAGAGGTTAGTAGCAGTGTTTAATGTGTTAGTGAAGATATTGAACAAGAGGGGGACCCAAAATGGAGCCTTGGAGAACACCATTGTTGACAGGTAGAAGTGGGGAGGACACAGTTTGCCAGTGTATAGATTGTTGTCTGTTAGATATGTAACCAGAGAACCAATTTATAGAGGGGGTAGAGAGATGAAGATCAGAAAGTTTATTTAATAGTATAAGGTGAGAGACCATGTTGAAAGCCTTAGAGAGATAAAGGAATAGACAGAAAACAAGTAGGTTGTTATTGCAGGCTTTTGCTACTGTTTGGGTGAATGAGAGTAAAGCAGTAGATGTGCTGTGGTGGCATCTAAAGTCATGCTGGGTGGGAGTTAGAAGACTGTTTTCCAGCAGGTGTTTAAGTAGTTGGGTGTGGACACATTTTTCAAGAATTTTGGAAAGGGACGATAGTTGGGATGGGTCAGTGGAGTTTCCTTCTTTATGTAGAGGGACAGTGAAAAAGGTTTTCCATATGTCAGGGACAAGAGCTTTGGAAATAGAATGATTAATAAGAATAGAGACAGGGTTGACAATTGATTTTGAAGCGATTTTGAGGAAGTTGGGAAGTAATTTGTCGATAGAGGGAGAACAGAGTTTGAGTTTATTCATTTGGGTTATGATGAAAGCAGTGGGAACTGGTTGTAAGGAGAAAGTATTGGAGGAAGAGGCACTGGGAGGTACAGTCAGAGAAGAGGCAGTGGGGCTTTGTTGGGTGAGTTTTTGAACTGATTCTATAAAGTGTTTATTTAATAGACTAGCAGTCTCTGTGGCAGTTTGGAGAGGGAAGAGGTTAGGAGTAGGAGAGTTGCTAGGGTAGAGGATTTTATTGACGGTGGACCAAAATTTTTTTTTGGTTTTTGTGTGGGCTATATATTGGTTGGAGACGAAATTCTTTTTTTGTCTTTGATGACTAGTTTTCTACACTTGTTTGGAAGCTCTTTGTAATGCTGGAGTAGGGGAAGAGTTTTGTTTTTACTCCAAGTTTTCCAGGCAGCATCCCTCTGATACTGCATGGATACAAGCCCAGCTCCTTTCACTGATACACACCATCACTGCCAGACTGCTAAAGGTGAAAGTATATCCACAAACCTTCATTGAGCTTCCAGGTACTATTATGCTCCTCCAAATAAATAAAAACAATTTCCATCCCCTATGCCTTCATCTGAAGAAGTAAACTTTGATGTGACAGAAACTGAGCCTGTTCTGGGGCTTGATACCTTCTAGGATGATCAGGAATTGATGTATTTGGGATCAGTCACAAGTTTGTTAGGGGAAATGTTAATCTGATGAAAGGGTCTTTTAGTTGTGGGCTGTAGAAAATCTTTCTTTTTCCAAAAAGTATCATCAGGAATCTCATGAAAGTGGATAAGCCACAGCCCTGGGAAATTCATTCTTATCCAAACCTTTTTAGAGCCTTGAACAGCTACTAAAGTGGTGTCCAGTTTAATGCTCAGATACCCAACAAGTCAGAGAGGTTAGATAGGACCATATTAGACTGATGGGATCTGTTCAAAAACATTGATGTAGATGTGTTTATGATGCACGAATTGCAACTCATTACCAAGAAAGCAACATACTGCTACATTATCTTCCCAGAAAGACACTATTGTGATGGACACTTTGGCAGGAGGGTGTACACTCCCTACAGACTGACACATTCAGAACAGCATAAAAATCATTCTAGTCTCATTTACTAAAGATAATCTGGTTAAACTGCTTTCCACTGTAGACAACATGGCCATGCACATGACTGGATGTACTTATTGTGCACTGTCATCTCTGTGATGTATGCAGCAGGAGCTATCATTTACTAAAGATTGTTGTGATAACCCAGAGAAATTTCTTGTGGAGCAAACTTAACAAACCAAGAACCTTGAAAAACTCCAAAATGAAGCTAGAAATCAGGTCTCAGAGACCACCAGTAAAAAACACAAGAAACTTTACTGTATAAAAACCAATACTGAGTGCTTTCATTGAGTGTAACCACGACTTCATCAGAATACAAAAAAATCAATGCAATGCTCACATTTAAATACTTCCTCTCCCAGTCACATGATTAATCAATACCAATCAAAGCCCTCAGTTACAAAGTAATTTGCGTCAAGTTTGAGTCCACTCCACAACATAAGTACTTAGCAAACTTCTTTATTCAAAGAAGGTTCATATATCTTTAAAGAAAGTTTAAATGCTGTCAGTGGAGGTTTATATGTCTTCAAAGAAAGTTCATATGTCATCAAAAGAGGTTCATATGCAATAAAAGAAGGTTTATGCTCTCAAAGGAAGTCCAGCTAATCTAGCTGAACTTTTTTCTGTAGTAAAGCAAGGGTCCTAGATGTAACATTACAACAGGAAGAGGCTTACATACACATCTGTATGTCTTTCTCAAAAGTGATTCCTGATGTTGTGTGTGACTCCTTTCTATTTCTTTAATTTTCAGCTCTGCCCTTTGGCTTCTCAGTGACTTTGTGTGTTCCCAAAGTGTGCAATCCCAGTCTTTGCCTAATTAAGACCTCGGCAAATACAGTTATGTCCACACCTATAGGACAGTCAGACTACAGACAGCTTTTCGGATAATAAGAATAACAAGTCCCGTATAACTGTAAGATAAACTGTTCATTTTCTGTGATCTTAATTTGACTTTGTTACTTAATATATTTCTGCATACAAACAGATTTAAAGGAATTAGAGCTGTAATGTCAGCCTTTCCATCTGCATCAAGACAGTTCCTCTGGATTCTAGAATTCATGTCATCCACCATTTTGACAACACACAGTAATGGACTTCTTTACATTAGAAATGTTCAATGACTGCCAAAACAATTTGTAGGACCATTATATAGACTTTTTATGACGACTGATCTCAGTGTTACACATTATTAGAAATTATTTTTTCTCATTGGTAGGGTCTCAAAATTTGGCTGTGAGTGTATGCTGCTCTTGAACCATTACATCAGAGACACTGGCAATCAATGATTCCAGTTATACAGAGGGTCTTTCTTAAGTCTATCAGGGTTAATGAGCTTAATCTCCAAATGAAAAAAGTTAAATTCCAATATGAAAGAAATGGAAGTAGTTGGGCTAGCATTAAAGGTGGCATACTGGTCATTTTTGATCTACCAATCTCTCTCTCTCTCTTTTCTTTTGTCAGCCTGTCTGTCCATTTGTCAGTCTATGCATACATACTTCAACTACCCCTCCATCAATTGGGAAAACTACTCATGCACCAATACACTGGCCCAACACTTCCTGGAATTCATCAGTTCCAATGCCCTGGACCAGCTCATTCTTACCCCCACTAGAGGAAGCAACATCTTTGACCTGGTTATTACTAACATGGGCAACCATTGCTCTACATCAGTTGTCAATTCCTCCCTGGTTAGATCCGACCACAAACTATTCACCATGGAAATCCACATCTCCCCCACACAGCCACAAAGGTAACCACCATGAAAAACTTCTCCAAAGCTGACTTTGGGCTCCTAAAACTTCACTGCACCCATGTCAATGGAAAACAGATGCATGATTGCCGAATCATACACCAATGCACTGTACAAACACATACATAAATGCATGGAACTAGCCATACCTAACAGAACCAAGACACTCTCCTCCAAAAAAAGAAAGCCAATCTGGTGATCCATTGCCATTAATAAACTCAACAACAGAAGGAAGAAACTGTTGCAGAAAAAGGTGAAGTCCCAAGACTGGAAAAACTCACTTATTAGCCTCAACAAAAAGTTGAGATCCCTCATCCAAATATTTAAAGCCAGCTATGAAGGCAGAATTGCGGCAGACACAAAAACAACCACAAAGCCTTCTATAGTTATACCAAGAATCTCCACAGCAGTACCCAGGTTTGATCTGAGTTATTGCACAATGGTACCTCCTATACTGAGCCAACAGATATTGCCAACATACTGGCCAAGAGATTCTCCCCCATTAAAGGACCAATCACAATACTGGAGGAATGACAGGCACACAGAATTACTGTAGCACAGGTTAAAGCTACATTGTCCAAGGCCAAGAATACAGCTTCCATGGGACCCGACAATATACCTGGACATGTTCTACATGAACTACAAAGTGAACTGGCACCACATATGTGTGCCCTGTTCAATCACAGTCTCACCTCAAGCTTTGTTCCTACCGAATGGCACACTGCTACAGTCATCCCTCTCCATAAACGGGGAGCGACTACAGATCCTGGGAATTATCGCCCTATTAGCCTAATGAGTCTAATATGTAAGGCTATGGAGCTCATCATCATGGACCTAATTAACAAGGATATAGGGAGTCTCTAAACTCTAGATCCCACGCAATTTGGTTTTGTGAAAGGTAGCTCATGCCTGCTCAACCTGGTTGACTTCTTTGAGTCAGTCACCAGAGCTGTGGATGAGGGCAAGGCAGTTCATAGAGCCTACCTTGATCTGGCCAAGGCCTTTGATACCATTCCCCCACTCAGGAATTATTGATAAACTCACCAATTAGGCATCAATCCCTTTAACACTAGGTGAGTTGCAAATTGGCTCACAGTAGAACCTACAGTGTGAAAGTAGCGAACTTCAAGATAGACTGATGACCAGTCACAAGTGGAGTCCCACAGGGATTGGTCCTTGGTCCTCTCCTGTTTGGCATCTATATCTCAGAAGTCCAGGCTAACACAGAGGGACTCTTGCTGACAAAGTTCACAGACAACTGCAAGCTGGCAGCCATTATAAACTCCCTAAGTGATGTAGACATCCTACAAAAAGGCCTCACTGAGACCAATGACTGGTGTCGAAACCATGGCCTTAAGCTCAATGCCAAAAAATGCATTGTCATCCTCTTTGGGAAAAACTCAGTTCCCACTAAATACCACATTGATGGGAGCCCACTGAACACTGAAGGTGTTATAAGAGATCTGGGGACACAGGTTGACAGCAACCTCTCCTTTGACCACCACATTGCCACTGTGGTGAGAAAGGTCTTCTGTGTGGCACATCTCATTACCAAGGGTTTTGCATCTAGGAAGAAAGAGGTCATCATCTCTCTCTACTCTTACCTCAATAGGCGGGTCATCAAGTATAATGCCCCATTTGGCATGTACCTCAATAGACACCTACAACAACTGGAGAGGCCACAAAAGTACCTCACAAAGAGGATCTTAGGCCTTAAACACGTCCTACACAGACAGACTCAAAAAACTCCAGCTATTCTCTGTCTCATATCATCTACTAAGAGGCAATCTCTGCTTGACTTACAAAGCCATGCCTGACCCAGCTCTGTTAGAAATGCTACATCTAAAGAAATCCCAATCCCTCCGCACCACATGCTCCAAAGACCTCAACTTCATTACCAATATCAAAAGAACATGCTGGAGGGGCAGGTTCATAACCCAGAGACTACCCATGCTCTGGAATAGACTTCCCATACATGTCAAGCAGAGGACCTCACTAGCCCTCTTCAAGAGAAATCTTGATGAGTGGATGGGAAATAGAAAGTTCACCCCGGGGATCACTCCAGCAGCTCTACTTGACACAGGCATTGGGAACTAACGTCAGATGGCAAGATGCCAGGGCACTTCTATGGGCTAGGCTTGTAAAGGCTCCAGGGCCATTAGCCTAGTACACACTTATGAACCTATGAACCTATGTATATATGTTATCTATCTTTTATCTATCTATCTATCTATCTATCTATCTATCTATCTATCTATCCATATTTGAGTGTGTATAGATGTATAGATAGATACAGAGACAGGGACATAGAAACACAGACAACACTGCAGTGATAGGGGTATATTATTATGTAAGCAGTACCAGTACAAGCTTTTATCATGTTCAACATTTTATTATTTTTACTGTAACATGGTGTTGGGTTATTTACTGAGGAAATGTGTGTATGTTATATGTTTTAGTGTCTTTTTACATCATGCGTATAAGTGCTTTTTAGGCCTCTATATATATATATATATATATATATATATATATATATATATCCATCTATATATATATATATATATATATATATATATATATATATATATATAGACATCTATATATATATATATATATTTATATGGGTCTATGTTTCTTGATCGAAATTTCACAATCTCGAACAAGAAATGTAGAAACCCACTTAAGCGAAAGTGCACTACATTGAAAGTGCACTTTCACAAAAGCCCCCCACCCCACCCCCTACTTAGATATACTAACTCTGAGATCGCACTACAGTAGGTAAAAGGATATATTTCCTTATCTTCACTGTAATGTGCTTCGGTACATCGGCTTATGCGAAACTGCACTGTCGATGTAGTGCACTTTTGCTTAAATGGGTTTGATCTTCTGTTTGTCGAAAAAGTGTGTTTTCGACAAACAGAATCAGACCCATACACACACATATATATATATATATATATATATGTATTATATACTGTATATATGTGTATAATATATATATATATATATATATATATATATATATATATATATATATATATATATACACACATATATATCTATATATATATATATATATATATATATATATATATGTGTGTGTGTGTGTGTGTGTGTGTGGATTCACTTTGAATCACTGAATGTTCAGAACATCGAAGTTCTGATCATCGAGACCAGCAACAAGAAAAAAATCACAAACACTATGTTATGCAGGGGGGCTTACTTTAATATTCCAACTCCGAGATCACACTACAGTGGGGTAAGGGAAATCTCCCGTTTACCGCTATATGCGGTAGCACTAAACGGAAGATTTCCCGTACCCTACCTACAATGCCAACACTCAGATGGCACACACACAACATGCAGGGCACCTTGCTGCCCTGCATACACACCCAACATTGCACACTCTCACTTAACTGGCAGTTCCACTTTAAACCTTCGATGTTCTGAACATTGATGTTCTGGTCTCGATGATCAGAACGTCGATGTTCTGGACATTCAATTATTTAAAGTGAACCCATATATATATATATATATATATATATATATATATATATATATATATATATATTTCAAACATTGATGCCACTGAGGTAGTGGTTAAGGTGTGAAAGTTATCAGATTTCTACGATATACACTAATTTATTCTAAAGGCATTTGTGCAGTTGCACGTTTGTGTGACTTTAAGTGCCGAATAACAATAGTTTGAATGTAACAAGATTTCGAAAATGGTAATCTGGAAAACCAGATTCAATCATTTTCGAAACTGAAACATCTACAAACATCGTTATGCAGGGGGGCAAGCCCCCCTGCACCCCCACCCCCCTACTTTAATATGCAAACTCTGTGATCGCACTACAGTGAGGGAAAGAGTTCATTTCCCGATCCCCGCTATAATGCGATCTGCACCCGAAATGCCGACTTCAAATGAGCAAATGCTAATGTGCATTCACTCATTAGAAGTCGCACCATTTTTTTTTTCGGCATTTCAAAGATCTGGAGGTTGTACTTTCGCACTTTGGCGAATCGTACAACCTCCTTTCAAATAAATTTTTACATATTGTAATATGCTATTATTGATTATGAATTTTTGATAATAGCAATTTACTATTGTATACAGTGTTGAGACTGCAGTGGCTACTACAATGCCAACGGTGACTCACTGTGTGAAGTCTTTTGGCAGTTTAAGTGCTGTACTATGTGTGGACTTTCCTCTTATGGGTGATGCACAGGGTTAAGGCATTGAGTTGCGTTTCTTGTGGTACATGGTTTGATTTCCTCAGCCTTCATTTGCCTAATGTGTGATTATGAGCTAAGGAAAATACTATTACAGTATGAAGGGTTGTGAGTTTAATGTTTTTAGATGGGCTTAAAGCTGTTTCATTCAATATTGTTAAACAGACATGTATATATACACTTGCTTTTTAGATCACTGACATTTTTGCATTAATCCTATATTTCACAGGAGTAGAACACTGATACCTTTAGGATGTTTTCAGACCCTGTCTAAGAGTACATACTCAAGAGATCCATATTACAGTGAAAAAATATTATTATATTCACATTTAAATACAAAGTAAATCTTTCCCGATTAGGGGTCACCACAGCAGATCATCTGTCTGCTCATGATTGGCAGTGGAGTTCTTACAGTGTTGAGTTGCCAGCCTGGCACCCAACCTTCCACAGAAGGCACACACACACACATGCACTCATGCCTAGGGCCAATGTAGAGTATCTAATCCACCTATAGCATATCTTTGGGATGTGGGAGGAAATTGGAGCACCCGGAGGAAACCCACGTGACCACAGGGAGGACATGCAGACTCTACATGCCACAGCAGATAACCTGTCTGCTAATGATTGGCAGTGGAGTTTTTACAGTGTCAAGTTGCCAGCCCAGCACCCAACCTTCCACAGAAGTCAGACACACACACACATACACACACACACACACACACACACACACACACACACACACACACACACACATGCACTCATGCCTAGGGCTAGTTTAGAGTATCTAATCCACCTACAGCATGTCTTTGGGATATGGGAGGAAAGTGGAGCACCCAGAGGAAACCCACGTGACCACAGGGAGAACATGCAGACTCTGCACAGAAGACAACCCAGCTGAGGATCGAACCAGAGAGCCTCTTGCTGTGAGTCGGCAACGCTAACCGCTGCACCACCACGGCCGCCCATTTAAATATAAAGTACAAAGTAAATACCGATGCTGAAAATAAATAAATTTACAGTGTAAAAATCAATAAATAAGCATTTATGTACACTGAAATGCTAAAAAAAAAAAAAAAAAAGGGTTTTCATTTAATTTCATGTTTCAGTATACCAGATGCTAATATTCAGCACAGTAATTCTCTTGATAAATCGTAATATCTATATACGTGTGTACCTGCAAGTATGTACAACATTTTGAAACATCAGTTGAATCTGATACTATGCTTTGAAGCTCTATATGTTGGAGGAAGAAATACAGACTAAATGAATATGTATGGGGAAATCTGATGGGAGATATAGTGCATGTAGTTAGGAAGCGATGTTATATATAAGACACTTATATTTGACAGTTTTTGCTAGATAGTTTTTGAAAGCTTTATATAAGGAGAGAGAAAATTCATTGATTTTTTTTTTTATTTTTTTGAAGGGAGAGAACACTGTGTACTCAATTTCCAAATCTTACATTTCTACAACTTATCTGTTAGTGCATCAGTTTAATGCTGATATTTCCTGTTGCAACAGTGCAGGGTTCAAAGCCTTTAGGCTGGCAGTTAGTGCAAAGGAATAAGGCTGTGAGCTGTTAATGGGCTATTTCCTGTGGTATAGAGTTTGATTCCCTTCATTTGTCTAGTTTATGACCTTTAGTGAGTTAATAAACCAGAGAATACTTTGCAGCAAATGGAAATTTGGGTTAGGCTCCTGGACAGCATGCCTTGTAACTACCTACTCTGTTATACAAAGAGATTTCTAAACCAAGCACCACATTCTCAGTACAGGTACGTGGCTGGAAAATGTAAAAAAACCCTTTGTGCTGTCTCTCACACTTTCCTTTCACTTTCACATTTTGCTGTTTTTGAATACACATTAACTAGTTAATTAATTTTCTGCTTTATCCTACTCAGCATCTCATTGGGGAAGGAAGCTATCCCAGCATTCAACGAGCATAAGCAGCTAACCAGTCTTGGCTGGTGCACTGGTTGATTGCAGATTAAATCATTCCAACATTCAAAATGGGAAAATGCATAGAAATGCACAAATGCATTACTGCTTTTAGTATATACAAATTTATTTCCAGAAGATTCACAAAAATCATAACATACAGAGCAGGTAACTTACCTTCTAATACACACAAGTATGAAGCAATTTTATATATTTAAGTATCAGACTTTTGTTTATCTTATTAAATTGAAAATAAAACAGCAGCCAAAAACAAAACTGTACAAACTAATCACACAACAGATTCACTCTAGTTTGATTACTTTCATGTCCTTTTCATGGATTTTTATAGCCATCTATGTGAGGCTAAGCTACATAAAATGATGCAGCTGTAGAGGTACTCAGTCTTTCTGATTTGGCTATGCATGACCAGAAATAAAAAAAAGATGAAGTCAGGCCATCTGCAGTGAAACTAGCACACCTAGCCCTAGAGTACGTTACTATACCTTTGAAATTGTATATTGGCTGGATAACCATACGTTAGAGGTGTTTAGTCTTAACCCATAATTTCGAGGAAGGTGGTACATCCCAAAACTAGTGACCTACTATGAGTAAGTCATATATGTTGTCTGTATTAGTTTTATTTCGTTTTTCTGTATTTCCTCATTAACCAAGTAGGACTAATCATGTATAAGAGATTCTATTCAGAAGACCCCTACAACACTGGCATGGAGACATTTCTGCTGCCTATTGAAAATCAGCATTCAAAATGCCGAGTGCTGACACACAGACAAATTAATTACTGAAGCTGCAGGAGAAGCGCAAATCTTGAACATTGCTCTTTTTTTTTAAACGTCTGTTTTGTAGAGGTAAAGCTGCCACTCCCCCAGACTTATATACACCAACTCTGGGATTGCCATACCTCGGCAAAAGTAGAATATTGCAGGAAATGACCACCTCAGACTTAATATATGCTGTTTGTTTGGCCATTTAGTCTCTGTGTTTTAGGACTTGCTCTGCTGGGTCCTGACATTTCAGATGGTTACCATAAATGTCTGGAAATAGAGATGGAAGAAATCTTACTCAGGAATGTAGGATCAGGACCGTTACTACTTTAGAGCCTTAATCACATGTTCTACATATATAAGCCTTGTTTAACAACAACAGAAGCCACAGGGAATATGACTTGTAAGTAAGTAGGGTTTGCTTATGTACTTTGTTTGTTTTGTTCTCTAAACCAACCCGCTGTCCGTTGATGATTACCCCTTCCCAGCCAACTGTCCCACTTATTCCTCATCACTAGGGAGAGGGTTGACTGTGAGGGCCCCTCACTTGCACAGCCATCAGGGAGATGAAGAGTTTCTGTTTTATGCTCCAAATCTTGTACGCACCTGACAATATACACAGGTGGAATGTGCAATGGGTGGATGGGAGATGGCATTTCTTCACTTCTGCTATGGTCATTCTATCCAGGAAGCCTGACTTCTTCAGCCAAAGCATGAGTGGTGGTCCTTCTGGTCTCCAACAGGGAAATCACATGGCTTAATGTGCCCAGAGTGTGCAAAACACTCCTTACTCCCTGTGAGAGAGAAGCAGGCTGTGCCCCTTCATTTCTTCCCCTCCCTGCCTTCTTGCTTCAGTGCTATGGTCACTAATTTCAGACAGGGCTTTACCCCTTTGTGTCACAGAGCCAGGTGTTTTATGTACTTATTACACCAGGAAGACATATCAGTCACAATTATATGATCTAAGTTATAGAGTGGAATAAGCTTAGCAGAATTTCCTAATAACACTGGGTGTTTGATGTGTGTATAAACATCCCTAAATTTCACTACTGTGGTTTGTGTGGCATCCATCTTCCACTTCAACTTCAATTTTATGTAGGTGTTTTATCAGTAAAACAGCAAATGCAATTATGATACAATCAGACACATTTATATGATAAAAGAAAAGTAAAATTACACAAAAGTAATAAAAAAAACATACATTGCAATGATCATGGATCATCACAATTCATCCCACCCCTTTGAAAGCAATCTCAAAAAGGTAAGATTTTTTTTTTTTTTTGAGAACCTTAAAACCTAGTAAAGCCAGCCAATGAAGAACATTCCTGGAGCCAATGAGGTGATACATTCCACAGGTGGGTGATCTAAAAGGTAAATTAAAGAACACCGGATCTCTCAAGATACACCCGCAGAACCACCATTAGTCTCTGAATGGCTGAGTGCATGATCCTTGTAGGGCTGTATCACACCCCTAATTCTTTCATATTAGTGGGACCCAAGTCAAGAATGGACAAATACACCAACACCAAAATATTATGCACAATTCTTAACTGAACCAGCATCCTATGAAGGCTGCAACAAGCATGGATAATATGTTGGTAATGACCTATGTGATTTGTGCAAGTGAGTAACCTGGCGTCAGAGTTCTGTACCTACTTTAAACAGTCAAATTCAGCATTAGGAAGTCACAGGTAGGGGACATTACAATAGTCTGTCCTGGAATAGAATAAAGCATGAACTACTACTGAGAGATAAGCTTAAGACAGAAAATTCTTAATCCTGAAGGTATTTCTTAAATGGAAACATAATGATTTCACAACAGCTGACACTTGGTCCTGAAGTGTCAAGCTATTATCCAAAATTATACTTAGATTATACAAATTTTCAACAATGTCAAGCTCATTTCCACTTAATAGGATGAAACTAGGAAGTAAAGGTGCTTCAGAATCCCTCAAAGTAGCATAGAATACCACAGCTTTGGTTTTGGAGGTGTTCCCTTTCAACCAGTTTTGTGAAACCCAAAGATTGGCTTCAGAATCATTAGCCAGTCATTTCATGTTGTGGAAAGTAGAGGTAAAGGCGAGCTTCTTCTGCATAACTATGGCATGCCAATCCCTTCTCCCTAATGAGATCTTGTAGTGGAAGCATAAAGACTGTGAAAAGCCATGTGCCTAAGACTGAGCCCTGTAGATCTTCACATTCCAATGGGTGAGGCGAGGATGTATTCAGTCATGAGCAAATCCTTGGGGAGCAACCAGAGAGAGATGGAATGTAAACCATTCTAAGGCCGTACAGGAGAGACCTCAGTAAAATCAATCAAACGACTGAGCTCTACAGTATGAAATGTTGCCAAGAGATTCAGGGATGACTAATACTGAATAGTACCACCGGTCTCCAATTACTAAAAGATCATTAACTATTCAAACAAGAGCAGTACCTGCATCATGGTGAGTTTGAAACCCGGACTGAAAGGGTGCTGGAGCTCACTGACAATAAGATGGGTCCAAAGCTGCTTAAAAACAACCTTTCCAATAGCTTTATCTAGAACTGGATTGTTAGAATTTGGGCAGTAATTATCAAGTATGGTAGGATCTAAAGTGGTGTCTTCAGATTAGGGATAGCAAAGGACACCATCTCCTTGGGATGTACGTAATATCATATTAGAAACATTGCTAGACCTAGCATGTTTTACATAAAACACACTGTACTCCTTGCAGTAGTCTTTCTGTAAACAGTGTATGGTGGATCACAAGCATAACTTAGGTGCTGAATATGTGAGCTAAGCAACATTTGTTTGCATTTTATCACACTGTACTAATTATGTTCCTACCATGGAATACGAATAAGGATTAGAGAGTGCATATGTAGGAAACATTTTATGTAACAGCCTTCAGGACCAAAAAATGTGATATTTACTAAATGAAAAGGGATGCAAAAGTGAAATAAGTCAACAAGTATGCATCATGAACATTTTTCTTCAGGATGTACCGACCAGGGACTAGAAAAACAAGAGTTAGTCATGTATTTGTAATAATGGGCTATTCCATTTTGTGACTGATAGTCACTTACTTATCTATAGTATCTTGTGCCTTTTCATGATTATAACTGTGTTCCTAGGCACCCTTAATTGACATTCCTTTATGCAATTTGGTTAGCCTTGCAAAGATGCAACAGTGTTTTTATTTTAGCAGGTATTAGCTTTCCACGTTAGACTCCTTTGAAGATATAATATTAACAAGAAGGTACTAACTTGTACTTACCTGTGAATGGCAGCATTACAAACACTTGAAACAGATGCATAAATATCAGTGCCATATACAGGCTGCTTTGTATCCTGGCATCCCCGTGGGCATCTCACTATAAACTCTGGGATGCTGATCTTTCCAGCTCTGATATCACAACCAATTTCAGGAAAATCTGAAAGGAAACAAAATTAAAAAATTATGTTTTGTGAAACACTTGCTGTAGTCACACTTTTGTAGAAATGCCAATGCTCAAGAGACAGATTACTCAATATTCAACAGCGATTGATAAGCTGTGACATTTAATTACGTGCTCCATAAAGTACGGCACACAGTGCAGTGCTGAACGGGACTATATTGTAGCAATGAGTGTAATCCAGTATTTATTATAACTTATTGTGAAATTATTTATTTTATTATTTAAAATAAATAAGCAACTCAGGAGTTTAACCCAAACCACTAAAACCAAGTCTGATGCAAAGATAGCCACTTATGATAAATGTAGTCATAAAGTCTTCTTTAGCTATATCTGCAGCCTCAAGAACTCTATCTATTAATGGGCTGAGCTGATTGTGATCGACTCCACCAGCAAAGAAGCTGAAAACATAGCAAATTCAACTCCAGCTTTAGTTCTCTTTCACCCTCTATTTTCTCACAAGATAGTCCAGAAACTGATTCCCCCTTACCTTCACACAGGACCCAGTTCTGAAGAGGCTATCAAAGGCCCGGAATACTGCATCAGTGGTTCCTAGCAATGTCCCAGGATGTATCTTAAATAACACAAAGCATGTTTTATCCAAATCCCTAACAATGTTGTTCAAACTCAGCCTCCTCACAGGCTTTCTACCAAAGGAGTGGAAGATAGATATGGTCATACCTTTGCACAAGTAATGGCGATCCACTGACCAAGGTAATTAGCGACAAGTAAGTCTGACCAAACTCACTTGTAAAGTCATGGAAAGACTCATCATGGAATTAATCAATAAGGATCTAGTGAACCTCTAAACAATGGACCCATTCCAGTTTGGGTTCATAAAATGCAGGTCTTGCTTACTCAACCTACTAGACTTCTTTGAAAATGTCACCAAGGCAAAAGAGTGCATACCACCAACCTAGATCTGGCCAAAGCTTTTGACATAATATGCCACTAAGGCATACTGGAGATGCTTACCCAGTTGGGAACCAACCCATACATCATCTGTGGGATTGCCATCTGGCTCACAGATATGACTCAAGAGATCAAGATAGAGGAAACTACCCTCACAAAAAGACCAGTCACCAGTGGAGTTCCACAGAATTCAGTACTGGCACCTTTCCTGTATGGCATCTTCTTCTGCTCTGAAGTAAAGGCAAACATTAAGGGTCTGTAGCTGACAAAGTTTGCAGATGACTTCAAACTGGGATTAGCCATTGAATCCGCAAATGTCACAACAATTTTGCAGGAAGGCTGTTCCCAAATAAATGACTGGTGCCAGAGCTATGGATTAAAGCTAAATGCCAAGAAGTGCATTATTGTATCATTTTGGAAAACCCACCACCCCAGAAAATTAGCACATTAACAATACACCTCTAACAGTCAACCCTGCTGCTCAGGATTTGGGAATATATGTGGACAGTAACCTACCATTCAACTAATATGTATCCACAGTGGTACGAAAGTCCTTCTATATTACACAGCTTATAAGGGTAGTCTCCAGGTCTAGAGACGTCATTGCCCCCTTTATTCTGCTCTCATAAGGTCAGTCATGTACAATGTTTCCTTTGACATGCATCGGCCAAGGCATGTGTAGGTCTTAAAACATAAGTCCTACACAGACCACCTCAAAAGACTGACACTGTATTTAGTACCCTACAGACTGCTAAGAAGGAACCTGTGTTTGGCTTGTAAGGTATCCTCTGACCCAATACTGATAGACCTGCTGCACATCTGGAAGTCAAATGGTATCAGAAATATTCGTTCCTGATACCTGAACCTCTTCTGTTACTTAAATGGAATGCTTTGGAGAGTCAGGTATATCTATCAAATGTTACCACTACTTTGGAACAGACTCCCCTCCCTGTCTCTAGTCAAGCTTAACCTCGATCTATGGATGAGAATGAAGAAGTTTACCCCATAACTACCCCCTGTATTACTTATGGACAAATGCACACCTAAATGCTCTTCCTACATTATGTACCTACAAATACCCAATGGTATTCCTTACAACTAATCACTATCTCACCCAGAACTAATCACTGTCTTATGGATATTATGTAAATATACACCATGGAACTAGGTATGGGTAATTTTAACTGATAGGATAATTGGCTAGGCTTAAAACAGCCCACAAGGAATAGCTAGCCTAGTATTCACATATTAACCTAGAAATTTACAAAATTGTGAGGAAGCATGTTTTCTGTTTAGGTCTGTGAAACTATTTTGAATAAATTGCCTTACTTTTCAGGAGGCAAGGAAGACTAATTGCTCTGATTGCAGAGATAGCATTACAATATTTAATGAATACATTTAAATACACAATTGCCTTTGAAAGATTTCACATTTTTTTGCACTTTATAGTCAGCATCTAGAGTTTTGTTTGCATTGACAGACACAATGATCCATTGCTACTAGACTGAAGCTATGTGGCTTTTGTAGTAAAATGTTAGCCTTCTATTTTAAACTGTCATTAACTTTCTCTGATGTATGAATGCAGTATCTTTATTGATGAACAATCATATATAATGAAGGGCGTATGCATGTGTAGCCATAGAATGCAGAAACTATGTGATAAGACGATGGCCCTCAGGCTGTGACTGCAGATGCAGGTAGCAACATGCTACAATAAACATTGAGGGCTCTGAAAGAGATATAGTGATAGTTTATGCTGCTTAATCATTTTCCAAGTTCCTGTTGTTTTTTTTTTTTTTTTTTTGGCATGTGCTTCATGAAATAGAACAAATATTATGCATTAGCATTCCAAAGTGAATGTGGGAGATGGTAAACAACTTGGTAAACCAGACAAAAACACTGCACCATGTACCACTGCATAAAGGTGATTGTCTAGTTATTTTCAGGTAATGACTATTGCAGACAGGTGTATAAACTTACAGATGGGATTAAACATTGTCACTTGTGGTTCTTAAGAGTGTCTTAATTGGTCATTTCATTCTGATTAACCTGAATTAATAATCATCTTCTACCTTTGGATCGCAGTCAAGGAAAAACAGACTAATGGCTGTACAGGACTAATCGTTTTGTAATAGACTTTCTCATTTATTTATTGTAGCTGGTGTTGCACTAATTAAGGAAATCATTTTGCACAACAGCCATAATTATGCATGAGTTCTTAAGGCCAAGAGACAAACATACAATTTATAGTGAACCAGATAGTCTATAGACCTAACTACTCTATCTGAGATAGAGTAGTTAGGTCTATAGAAGCTAGATATTTCTAATGTCTATCTCACAAAATTCTCTTTCTTTCTTTTCGGCTTTTCCCGGATAGGGGTCGCCACAGTGGAACTCCGGTCCGCTAATAATTGGCAGTCACTTTTTATGGTGCCGAGTTACCAGCCCGACGTCCAACCTTCAGTGAAGGCACGCCCATTCACACATGTCTTTCGGAGGCTCTCGACCGTGGGGAGAACATACAGACTAAGCACAGAACGCCCTCCAGCCGAGAATTGAAAAGGAAAACCTCTTGCTGTGAGGTAACAACGGTAATCACTGTCTCACAAACATAGCCGGCCTTAGGCATAGGCCAACTAGGCGGCTGCCTAGGCCACCGGTCTGGTAGGGGCACTTTTCCAGTATTTATTTGGTGTAGGTAGACCAGGATGGGGGCACTGGGTAGTGTGGTGGGGGGCAAAGTGGAGCCCTTTTGCCTAGGGTGCCAGTTGACCTAAGACCGTTCCTGCTCACAAAACAATGTGCTCAAATTACAGGAACGAACATATGTTGTCATAATCTGAAATTAGTCTTTATGTGTAAAATCTGTAAACCTGTGAAGTCAAGTATGTGAAACTGTGTGCGCACCTTCGAATTTCAATGCAGAGGTAATTTTTTCTCACATACTTGGATGCCAAGAATACAATACAAAGCTATACATTTCCGCATTTTTATCAATTTAAAATTTAAAAACTTAAATGCTATGTTCGTACAGACAGAAACATTTGCCTCAACATTTTAAAACGACAGCTTTAATATATTTTCACCAGATATAACTTTGCCTAAGGATCTCAGAATTTGAAGTATTATAGTAGGCTACATCATTGATATATATATATATATGTGTGTGTGTGTATGCGTGTGTGTGTGTGTGTGTGTGTGTGTGTGTGTGTGTGTGTGTGTGTGTGTGTGTGTCAAGATAACTAGTGGCTATGGATTAGAAAGGCATGAAACATGTAAGTTATGAATTCAATTATTTTCTGTGGGGTAGCATGTTTTTTCTCATCTGAAATACATTTACTGTCACTCATTCAAAAATATACAAGTGAAATGCAATGATACAAGACAACCAACAGAACCAGACATTTTCAAAATGCTAATGTTTGTTGCATTAAAAAGATAAAAAAGGGGATAATTGTAGTACAGGTGCTGGCTGTGTCTTTAATTACATGATAATTATGTGTTTTAATTGCCATGGAAATAAGGAAGAGCTGTTTGTTGTGACGGATGCTGGACTGTACCCATAGATAAACAGTATGCATATGGGCACAATCACGCTGACATAATCTCTTCTGTTTTCCAATGTCTTTCACAATCAGCCATGAAATATAACTGTCATATTATATATTACTCTAGGAGCTGTAAAAAACAGTAATTGGAGACATTGTTAAATACCACCACTAAACTGAACTTTCTGGTAATTATTTTCAAACTAACAATAGTGTCCAGAATGTCTCTTTTCCAAGAAGGGATAAAACTGATACATTCTGGAGAACTTCAGTATTAGCTCTGCATAAGGATTTATTACTTTAATTAAAAATCCTAAACTGAAAATTAGCTTGGGTAATTTGTGTTTGAGATGTAACCAGATAATAGCAAATCATTCTTACTTGAATCATTCTGGTGTTATCTAGTCCTGTTTCTGTTGTTACATAGTAGTGTGGGAAAGCTCAATCCTTTCTGGTGGTGTCCCTGCAGTCAAAGGAGGTTTTGGTGAGTGCGTGATTCAGCAAATGGTTGAACTGCAGTGTCATTATGAGAGAGGGTGGACCCAATTTCTGAAAACAGAAGGTTTCTTTATTCCATTTTATTTATTTATTGACTGTCTGAGAAGACTGAAGTTTCTCTTAGTGGTTTACTTGTTTCTATCTCTCTCTCTGTCTTTATCCCTTCATATTTACAGTCAAACGTGTACTATCAGGCATATGTGGGATAATAGGACTATGAAAAATCCATTAGAAATTCAGGTATTAGATTTTATAACCTGTCACACATTTATTCTATCAGGACCGGTTGGCCTACTGCCAAGTGAAGCTTGGTTTCCTGTAACTGTCACATCAGATTTTACAATAACAAGAAAACCTTCTATCCTAGGTTTAAAAAGTTTGTCCTGACCTTTTTTATTAAATACCCGGACCTTATATCCTGATCTAATTCCTTGAGTGGACCTTGACCTTTGGTCACAACTGATTTCCAATTCCTGGTAATAACCTTGGTTACCAGTAAAGTCTCTGCCAAAGATTTGTAAAGCCAGTCGCAGTGATCCCACTTTCATGTGGATAATCTTTTTGAGGATTTAATTAATTAACTTGTTTATTTGTGATGAAGTCATTTTCAGTATAATCTGAGTACAAAAGCAACAATGGGCAAATGACTACTCCTAGCTTGCAGTTGTCTGCAAACGTAGTCAGCCTGAGTCCTTTGATATTGACTTTTAGTTAAGAGAAGTAGATGCCAAACAGGAGAAGTCTCAGCACTGAACCCTGGGGGACTCCACTAGTGACTGGTCTCTTTGTGCAGGTAGCTTACCCTATTTTGATCTCCTGTGCCCTATCAGAAAGCTAGTAGGCAATCCAACAGGTGACACAGGGGGATTATTCCTAGTTTATTTAACTTTTCTACCATGCCTGAGTGGAAGATTGTGTCAAAAGCTTTACCCAGGTCGAGGTATGCCTTTGTCCCTTCATTTGCTGACCTTTTTAAAAAAGTCCATCAGGTTGAGTATGCATTATCTGCTCTTGACGAATACAAGCTGAGAGAGGTCCACTGTTTGGAGGTTCCCTATGTCCTTATTTATTAGTTCTATGATAAGTGTCAGTGGCACAACAGGTAGCATATGCACCTTTGGTGGAGAAGGTTATGGGTTCTATCTTGCACCATGCAGCTCAAGTGATGACACTGTAGTATTACATGGGGGAGGGGGTGTTGCTGCAATACTGAGTGTATCATTCTTTGGAGGAGACATTAAACTGAGGCCCCATCTGCTTGTGTTGGTGGTAGCTCAAGTGGATGTAAAAGATCCAATAGCATCAATCAAAAGGAGCAGGGGAAGTTCCTCAATGTCCTGGCCAAATTTCTCCTAGTAGTATAAAATACCACATCAGGTCTCCCCTGAAAAGTGTCTGCTGAACTAGTGGGACTAACCTGGTCAACCAAAATGATAAATAAGTAAAATAGTAAATCTTTCCATGGCTTTAGACTTATGAGACTGTAATTGCCTGGGTCTGCGGAAGGCCCTGTCATATGCAGGGGCATGACTGTAGCTGTTCTTCATTTGCTTGGTACAAAACCTGTATGGAGGGTGAGGCTGAACAGTATTATTAGGGGACAAGTGAAACCATGCCTCATGCTATTTAAGATGCATTCAGTGATATTGTCAGGTACCACAGATACAGTATTTTTAGCTTTTAATAGTGCTTATAGGACATGGTCTTGTGTGATAGCAGGACACAAGTCAGTTTTGGGTATATCTTGTAGGACAGATGGAGGGGAGAGAGGAGTAAAGTTTGAGCTGAATTTATTAGACATTATGTTAGCTATATCTTCAGCCTCAGTGTAGGGTAAAGATTAGTTGCGTAAAATCTTATCATAAGCATAGATGTCCTTCTCTTCCATGTTGCAGTATTCTCACTGTGGAATCCTCTGCCTCAGGTGACCTGAACGTCTGGCTCCAATGCAAAAGCTTAAGCCTGGTTGCTGCTTGGTGCGTGGGATGTCACACACAGGGCCATAAATCATGGGCCTTAAATGTGACGTCTGCAAACACAGACATCAGAACTGGCTGCCCATTTGGACAATAGCCTAAGCAGAACAAGCAAGATGCTATCCAGAGAGGGTAAATGTGATTAAGGGGGTTAGGAGGGGGGAAGGAATACTGCAACATGGAATAGGAGGACATCTATGGTTATGGTAAGATTTTACACAACTAACCTATGCCTTTCTATTCTCATGTTCCAGTATTCTCATTGTGGGGGAGTGCCACAGCTCAGGTTGAGAAAGGGGTGGAGAAAGAAGTAGCAGGTTTCCAGGAAACTCTGGAGGATTGCCCTTGCAAATCCTGCCCTGGCTCTGGATATATTGTCCAACTTATAATGTTTGGTAAAGGTATACACTGAGCACCATGTGGCTGCCTATAGTATGGTGACTGTATCCAGGCCTTTGAGAAAGGCTCCTAAGGAGGCCACTGCTCTAGCAGAATGCATCTTAACATTGTAGGGTAAGTCTTTGCCATGAAAGGAGCAGTAGAAGCCAATAGTTTTTCGTATCCAGGATATTTGTTTGTTTGGATAGTGCTTCCCCAGGGGCCTGGGGTGAAATGATACAAAGAGCTGATTGGACCTTCTAATGCTCTTGGTCTTGTCCAGGTAAAATCTTAATTGTCTGTGGACATTAAGGGAGTGGAGCCCTGTCTCATTGTGTCATTTTGTGGTGAATGGAAGAAGGTAGGTAAATGAATATACTGGCTGAGGGACAGTTCATTGACCACTTTGGGCATGAAGGAGGGATTCATGTGAAGGGCTACCCTGTCTTTGTGGAAGACTGTGTAGGGTGGGGATGCCATGAGAGCTTGCAGCTCAGAGACTCTCCTAGCTGAAGAAAGGGCTACTAATAGGACAGTCTTCCAGGTACACATCTGCAGAGAAGCAGAACTTGACGGTTCAAAGGGGGCAATGGTGAGTTTTTTCAGTACATAGTTCAAGTCCTGGGGGGTGGGTAGGTTTTCCTCAGTGATCTGATGTGGAAAACCCCCTTCATTTGACCTCCAGTCTAGAAAGGAGGGGGATCCATAGGTAAGCATGCTGAAATGGCAGATAAGTGGACTTTCTCTGAAGAGTACGAAAGTTATTATTTTAGGAGCTCATACACATAGGCTAGAACTAAGGGTACATCCGCTTGGAAGGGGTCTTTTTGGCTTTGGAGATACCATTTGGAGAACCTTTTCCATTTGGAAATGTAGGAGCTCCGGGTATTGGGTTTCCTGGCCTCCTGCAGGATGGATAGCACGTCCTCTGAGTGCAGGTGTCTGAAAGGTATCAGTAGTTTATCACCCACAGGGTTAGGCTGAGTGTTTCCAGGTTTGGATGAATCAGAGATCCCTTCTGTTGTGTGAGAAAGTCCACCTTGTGAACCAACTTGTGGTGCTTGCCCTTGGCAAGAGATAGAAGAAGGGGAAACCAAAGCTGCCTTGGCTACTAGAGAGCCACTAGCAAGATTTTTGGCTTGTCCTTCTGGATTTTCAGTAGGACTTTCTGAATGAGTGGGAAGGGTGGGAAGGCATAAAGGAACAGTCCCTTCTAATAAATTGAAAAGGCATCCACTTTCCAAGCTAGTGGAGAGGGTGTTCTGGAGCAGAATAGCTGCAGTTGTCTGTTCTGAGGGGAGGCAAACAGATTATCTGTGGTATGCCCCATTGGTGGACAATGTTTAAGAACACATCTCTGTGTAACATCCACTCATGATGTTGAGAGAAGTATCTGTTCAGGGCATCAACCCGATGTTGTCTTGGGATGGAATGTAGACTGCCTGCAGTGTAACATTGTACTGGGTGGCTAACTCCCATGCCTGTATTGCAAGCCTGCAGAGTAAACAGGACCTGGTCCCTCCTGTTTGTTGATGTACCACATCACAGTTGTATTGTCTGTGAAGATTTGGAGGGGGCCTAGCTAGAAAGAGAGCAGCCATCTCCCTCACGTTGATATGTTTTTTCTGGAGAGAGGGCTCCCATTGAGCTTGCATCTTGAGGCCGTTCACAGTGGCCCCCCCCACCCTAGATCCGAGGCATCTGTGTGCATAGTTTGCTCTGGCTTAGTGAGTTGCAGAGGTAGACCTGGATTCTGGTATACTTATTGGAGCCACCACCTCAACTCTGTTTTTAGGCAGGGTAGGAAGGGAACCTAAAATTCCAGGGTGTGATTGTGTTGTGACCAGACATTTTTAAGTATTACTGGAACTTTCTCATGTGCAGCCTGGTTAGAAGTAGCATAGGAAGTGCAGCTGCCATGACGCACATGAGACAGATGAACTCCCTGGCAGAAATGTTGTTGACCAGAAGTAACTCTTGGAAGAAGTTGGTTAGTGGGTAGACTTTGTCCTGAGAAAGGAAGGCCTTCATCAGGTCTGTTCTTATCCTGCAGCCCAAGAAGGTTTGTTCTTGGGTTGGGGTAAGGAAGGACTTTGTCAGGTTGAGAGTGAACCACAAGTTCTGGAGCAGGGATATAGTGAATTTTAAGTGGGTCCTGAGAGTATTTTCCTCTTCTGCTAAAATGAGTAAGTCATCCAGGTAAGGGTAAATTTGTATGGCTTTTGTTTTGCAGTAGGTTATTGCTGGGGCTAGACACTTTGTGAAGACCCATGGTGCAGTAGATAAACCAAAGGGCAAAGCAGTAAACAAAGTATGAGGATGGCACAGCAAAGCGTAAAAACTTCCTGTAGTCTGGGTGGATGGTGATATGGAGGTATGCCTCCTTCAGGTCCAAAGAGGCCATGAACACTCTGGGTGGCAGAAGTGGAAGAAGGGTTTGAAAGGATAACATTCTGAAAGAAGGGACCTGCAGAAAGGGATTTTGCAGGGCAAGTCTAGAATGGGCCTCCAAGGGCCATCCTTTTTTGGTATTAGGAAAAGTCTGGAGTAGAACCCTCAACCTTCTTGGCCTGAGGGGAGCCTTTCTATGGTCCCTTGTGAGAGTAGATCTTGGATGATCTGAGTGATTAGATGTAATTGTTTTTTGGGGAGGTATGGGTATGCCTTGTGGAAGGGGTTTTCCCTGCCAGGTCATAAAGTACCCTTTTCCACTATTAATAAGACCCAGCAGTCTGAGGTGACCTCTTTCCAAATGGGCAGACAGTTAGAGAGGCGAGTGGAGAGGGGTAGGTGGCTGAGGCAGTCATGCACGGTTGTTTCTATCTGGAAAGGGATACCTGGTGGTGGGTTGTGAAGAGGCTGTCCTGAGGGAAGCAGCCTTTCTGGATCCTTTCCTGTGCCTTGAAGAAGAGGAGGAGGATGGGGCAGGGGCCCTCCTGACAATGGTGGACTTGGGCGGGTAGTTTCTATAGAATTTTGGAATAGGTGAGACCAATAAATGTTTGAGGTCCTAAAGTGGTTTGCTTTTTTCCTGGAGGCTTTTGAACACCTCAGCAGACTGTTTGCCAAACAAGATATTGTCTAGGGGTGCATCCAAGATTTGGTTCTTAAAATCATCAGGAAGTGTCTGTAGTCTGAGCCAGGAATATCTGTGCAGAACAGAAACAAAAGCAGCAGATCTTTATAGAATGTCTGGCAACCTGTGCTGCTAATGAGAGCTTAGATGCTACCTGTGTTTTGTTAGGCGAGTCAGACAGGTTAGAAAGTAGTAAAGTTGTCTGGGAAACCAAGTCTAGGGAGTATTTGACCATGTGGGTCTGATAATTGATTGCACTGAAGGCTAGAGTGGAAGATGTGTATATCTTTTTACCAGTCTGTCCATGACCTTACTGTTCTTGTCGGATGGCAGAAGGGAGGAAGAGGGAATTTGTTTAGGTTATTTATCTGGGGCCACTGCAATGACAGCAGGGTCTTCCATAGGTGTCTTGATGAGGTATTTGTGGTCATCAGGTGCTTTATAAAACCTGTCAGATCTCTCGGATGCTGGGGGCTATGATTCAGGAGTCTTGGAGTCTGAAGCAAATGCATCCAGGTAAGCTGGAAACACAGGGGGGATTGCAGAGAAGGAGGGTGATTCCATTTGAATGGGATCCCATTTGAAAAACTCCCTCATTTTAGATACAGTCTCCCCAAAAGAAATAGCTTCAGGTGGGGAGTCTCCTTCCATGGAGTCCTCATCTGGGGAGTAGTAGTCCAGGGGATAAGGTAGCTGGGATGTATATGTCAAAGATTCATCTGAAGAGGAGGAAGAGGAATCTTCCTCCTGAGTTTAAGCAGGTGAAATGGAAGAAACTGAAGCTGGCCTAGGGCTGAGACTAGGCAAGGTACTAGCAAGAGAAGCTGTGGGCCGAAGAGCCATAAAGGCCTGTACCAAAGACTGGGAGAATATTTGCCATTCTGGTTGATATTCAGTTGAAGGAGTAATATGTTTGGTTTTTTACTTCTTCTTAAGAGGAGTGGTCTTAGTGGGGGATAGTGAAGGAGCAGGCCTAGGATCGGGTGTCTGGCCTGTGGGGGAATAGTCCTGTTCTGGCACTGTGGGTGGGTGTATGGTGAAGCCTGGTTCCCCCTCGACGTCAGCTGAAGTCGACGTCAGAATAACCTCCAAGGACGTGCTGACTGGAGATTCTAGGGCGGCTTCCACAAAGTTACCCACCAAAGTCACCAGTTCTTCTGGACGTCCTTCAGCCCCTAGACCAGTAGCTGGAGGGAAGTCTGACATTGGATGGGCAGATGCAGTAGGCCTTGCAACCTTTGCCTTCTTTTTAGGCAGTTCCACTTTGAAAGCCGACTTGGGATCCATGCCTAAGGCTAATTGCTTTAGATGCTGGCTTTCCAGGAAAAGTTTCAGGGCTGCCAGGGTTTTAGGGATGAACAATTGGAATCCTTGTGCAGACTCTGGCAGCTACACTTACATTTCCCCCTTCTAGATGACATCAGCTATTTAAAATGGAGCAACAGCAACCTAATCTCAAGAGAAAACAGAAAATTCCCCAATGGGGTACTTATCTTTAGACATCTTCTGAAGTGCAGAGTGAAGCGAACAAGCTGATGTTCGACTGTGGCAGAGAAATTCAGAGGTCTGTGTATGCAGATGTCACATTTAAAGCCCATAGTTTATGTCCCTATGTGTGATGTCCCACACACCTAGCAGCAGCCATAAGCTTTTGCATAGGAGCCGGACGTTCGGGTTGCCTGAGGCTGAGGATCCCACAGTGAGAATACTGCAACATGAGAATAGGACATCATCATTTACAATCAGCTCAGCATATTGCTCCATTGTGCTTCTGAGATTACAAACATAACAAAAAAGGCCTTGTAATTGTCTGTGGCTTGCATAGGTATTTCAGCCTCAGACTTGATGTTGATGGATTTTGTTAAGCTCCCAAGTTGCGTACTTCAGTGAAGAGGGCTCTATCATTTGGGGAATTCCTCTTTCTACTTTTTGTTAAAATTCTGTCGGCCGCAGTGATAAAGTGGTTAGCATTTTTGTCTAACAACAAGAGGTACTCTGGTTTGAGTCTCAGCTGGAGCGCCTTCTGTGCGGAGTCTGCATGTCCTCCCTGCAGTTGAGTGAGTTTTAAAGACATGCAGGCAGGTGTGTGTGTCTATGTGTGTGCCTTCTGTGAAGGTTGGGCACTGGGCTGGCAACTCAACACCATAAAAACACCACTGCCAATCAATCTGCAGACTGGTGAACCACTGTGGTGATCCCTAATGGGAGAAGTCAAAACACACTGCTTAGTTTTTGACAAAATTCTCTTCCTTTTATTGTAAAGCTTGTTGATACTGGTTCCACCATGACAGTTTGTTTCTGGGATTTGCACTGCACTTGTTCCTACAGGGTACTGCTGCATCTATGCCACTGTTTACATGCTGGTGTAGTGCAGTTGTGTACATGTCCATGCATTCAGTGAATTTGAAGCTTACCAATGTGTCACTTAGGAGTAGGTAGTTTGCCTTAGTCAACACTCAAAAGGTACCTTGGTGGAAGGGATCTTTGGTTTCAATTTTATGTTAAAGGATACGGCTTTATGGGCAGACCTAACAAGTGAGAAATATATACAGAGATAGTGAAGTTTCAAGGTGTTGCGCAACCTAGTGGGTGTTTTGACTAATTGTTCCAGGGCATTGTACTGACTGAATCTCTGTGATTGTGCACTAGTGGTGGGTATTGGGTTTAATACTGAGTGATACCAGGTTCAGTATATTGGCATTGTGGTTTTCTTGGGTCATAGTGGGAGTTCTATAGGTAGCTAATATATGGTGCAGGAACTTTCTGATGGCTATTTGGACATGAAGAAACTTTAGTGCATCATGCTTTATTAACTTTGAGTGAGTCTCTTCTAGATGAAGGTTAATGCACCTTTACATTTTTTCTCTTGCAAAGTAGCTGGTTTAAAAGGGTAGAAAACATTACAGTCCTGCACATTCTGAATGCCCCCGCCCACTATTTCAAAGTATGTTTCAGTCACTATAGAGATGTCTATGTCCTCCAGGGTGAAAAGGGCTTGTAGAGAGTGGGATTTTTTTGTTTAGGATCCTAGCATTGATCAGTAACACCTTCATATTTTCCTTTACCTGATTCATTATGTTGGTAGGTTGATCAGGTCGGCATTGCCTAAAAAAGGTACTGGGGTGGACAATGTCTTTGCCAATAATCAAAACCCTAGAGGGTTATCCCTTTTATGGGCACAAAGCTGGGTCAGCAGCTAACAAATATGGGATCATAGGTGGTTTAATTACCACCTTGAGTCTCCCCTATAAAAGGTCACTGGCCTAGTGGAACTAACCAGATCAATAAAGGACAGAGAGACAGACAGAGAGATAGATAGGTAGATAGATAGATAGATAGATATTGTGATAGTTAGATCACATATAAGGAGCCCTTATATATGCTTGCATATAATTAGGTTCATAGGTTCACAATGTACTAGGCAATCAGTCAGCAGACCATTTCAAGCTTAACCAAAAAAAAAAAAAAAAAAACTATTCAAAAATTCCCTTTACCCTCAGCGAGGGCAAGACAGTATAGACCAGGAGAGAATTTGAGGCTGCCCATGCCATTATCTAAGTTTACCTTGAAGGTGGCAAAGGTGTTACTCTGCTTAACATGTGGCAGAAGTTTGTTCCAGAGGTGAGGGACAGGTTGAGATATGAATCTATCACACCAACATATCTTATTTATCTGGTAATAAAGGTTTAGTTCCTTTAACTAAATATTTAATGTACCATCAATTCTATGAAGGAATAAGAGACCAAATAGGGTTGGGTCTTTCTTGGTACAAAAGTCTAGACATAGATCTCCATGGAGGAGTCTGTAAGAGACTAAGTACAGGTAAAGGGCTGTCTGTCTTTCCTGATAATTAAGATTTTTGAGAACACTGTTCTCTTATAATTCTATTAATTATAGTATAAAATGACATAGTATGAAAAAGCATCCAAAAATCATACACTGAGTTTGCAGAATCAATTTCTTGCTTTGCTCTTAGTCATGACTATATATCTGACATGCACCTCTAGGGTGTAATCACATGCATTATGCTCATTCTTGGGTTACTTACGTTGCTTGGATTTTTTGTTCTTTGGCAGGGCTGCTTTTGATCCAGACACAATATTCAGCAGGCAAACTGAAAGGAAGAGTAAAAAAAACAGAACTGGTCAGTGTTCTAGTGGTCATCAAGGTATGTTGGTACTACACCTGGATCGCCAGAGGAATGTAGCCATGCCCTCTTCTAAGTGACCTTATCTTCTGTGGGACCTGAATAGACAACTGTTTATTAGACAGGCAACAGCAGTCACAAAATAACATTTTCTTTGTAGGCTTCTGTAATTTCTAACAATACAGACATCTGTATAGAATGAGAAAGATGTGCTAATATAGGCTACATGTACCAGCAGAAAGTGATAGTCCTCTTTTTACAAACAGGATCCATGTTTGGAAGAATGAGGTACCATTTCCTTTGAAGGATTGGTGACAAAATAGGCCATCAGATGTTTCATAATAGAGGTCACAGCTCATTAAGGTGAATACATTATGCTGAATATATTGTCTATGGGTCTGTAGTTTGGCACTAGGTATGTAGTTCCCAGGGTCTTGGCTTCACTCTTGCAGTACAGCTTGGATTTAGAAAGGCATTCATAGGTAGGTCTGGAATTCAGGGACATTAAATGACCTCATTATACAGAGTCACATACCACACGAGTGGCAACTATGAGTTTCAGACTGAAGTATGAAGTTCACAGAGAATCATACAATAGTTTCTAAAATTTAATTAGTACTTTATACAGCACAGCCCTATTTGTTGCAGCTCAGACTACACTTTATGGTTTAATACAAATATCATTATTCATTACTGAACAGATAGCAAAACAAATGTGAATAAACACGTCTGGTGAACATATTTTCTGAAAGCAAATGTTGATTCAGTGTTAACAAATGAAAACATAAACTAAGCCGTTTTACTAAGCAGTAAATATCAGCAGAAATCTTAAAAAATATATAGCATTAAATGAAATTAACAGAACAAATCCACCTACTTCTAATAATTTTTTCATTGCCTGACTTGCATCATTCAACAGTCAATAATTATGAAACTTGATTCGGGGCTACTGAATAACCACCAGGGTCTCTTTATTCTATATAACTACACTGTGAGGTGAAACATACGTTGGAAACTTTAGTCTAGAAACTGGTTAGAATACACAAATAAAGCTTGAAACAAAATGCCAGATGCATTAAGGGAGCACATTCCAAAATTTAGACATAAACCAGCAGTGGTATTACTTATAAACCTACTAGATGCTTATGTAGGACAGAGCTATCAGTATTGTTCCCCTGAAAACATATATTCAAGAGTCCTTTAAACTTAGTTGGTGACATGCATTTTTGACAAGAAACACATTAAAAGCACATTTCCAGATATCAAAATGCACAGAAACATGCTCTGTCTATACTATTTATTATTTTTAATCAAACACATTAAAAGTACTTACCAAACCAAAGAGCAGCATAAGACAGCGCATTCATTTTGGCATAAATAGTTTTCTTATTCAGTGAAATTTGCTGTCGAAGAGAAAAGAAAAGCAGTGGTAATAGAATTAGGTATTAAAAGTGCTGAAAGAAAAAAGGTGATGAGAGTACACGTAAAACAATGCTGTTTTCTGTTTACGGAGATATATAAGTAAAGCTACTAATTAAGTTAGAAATAGACAGAGGGCAAGCGCAGCACAGAGTAGAAAAAACAGCCTGTGCGTCTGGAACACAGCATTTATCTGCAAGGATTATAATATGGCAGTTTCAAACACATGAAGTAAACAAAGATAAAACATCATTAAAAATGTTATATTTAAGAAAATCAATCAAGATACATAAGATCCTTTAATTTCTGACAATATGCTCAATAGCTGGTATGGAGGCCCTGTGGTAGCCCGTTTATTTTGGTCTGATCTGAAGAATTTCTGGCTGCAGAGCAGTTAAATAACCATTAGATGGCAGTATTACACAACATGACCTGGGTAGAACTATAAACATCTGCTGTAGTTTTATCAAAATCCTGTACATTCAAAGGTGGATATTTTCAAGGAAAATGTGACTTGTCTTTTATTGTGTAAAAGTTTGGTTGCCTTTTGATGATATATATAAGGTGTTAAAAGTATTGCTTAGTTGTTACTGCTCATGGTATAATTGCAGTCTTCAATGTGCATCTATATATTATAGGTCCTGTGTCCCATTATGTTAATTGCAAAACATTCAATATGGATTTATTTATTAAATCTTTTTTGTTTATTTTATACTTAGATTACATGTTGGCAGAATATAAGCTTAATAGTTTGTGCAAAAAGACTGCAAAACACAAATTGCAGAAGTACACAGAACAAGCCAGCTTAGCTTGTACATCTAGTAAATGATGAAATGTTTTTCCTTATCAGAAGAATGTTATAGTAGCAGGACTGGACATGCTGAACACGACAAGATTTAGTTAGAAGTCAGCAAGTATGACAGCATCTCTTAAGGTGGAATTGAAATCCCTCTGATATTTTGGGCTCCAAGGCTCCAAGTGGCAATCTTGTAGGTATTATGTGCAGCATAGTTACAACAGCTGTATAATTTTCTACCACTTACTTATGGTGGCCTCATTCCTATCAGTAGAAGTCAGCCCACTGTACTTTGTAGACTGCTTAGGAGGCATGCCACCAGTCTCGATGGTCTTTACATGACCTTTCATGTTCATCCAATATTTTTGTCCTGTTCTTGAATCTTACTTCCTTGCCTGTCTTTTGGTTTCTTGGATCATGTTTCAAGTTCTTCTATGGGTGGCTCATTCCTTTGACATTCTTTTTCACCCAGACCATCCTGGGCAGTTAGACATCTATTCTATTCTGTGTAATGAGCATATTCCAGAGACATCTAATCTACTGCTCTGTGTGGTGAGTGCATATCGGGGGCATCTGTTCTACTGCACTGTGTGGTGAGTGTAAATGTGTAGCATCTCTTCTACTGCACTGTGTGATGAGTGTATATTTGAGGCATGTACTCTATTGCTTAGTGTGGTAAGTGTATGCATACCTGGGGCATCTGTTCTACTGTACTGTGAGGTTAGTGTATATCTGGGGCATCTGTTCCATTGCACTGTTTGATGAGCATGTACCCGAGTCATTTCCATGTTCTCATGCTTAAGTGTCATTGACTATTCTGCAAACATGCCAACATAAAGCCATGATGCATGAATATTATACATTGATGTAACTGGCTGGCAGGGCTCATTACTGAGTTGTCATATGCCTGAGCTGCTGTAGCCTTCATAGCAAGTTTAGCTCCAGCTGTACATGTAAAACTGTTGTGGTGACTCGTATCAGTATGTTATGCACCCTGTCAAAATGGCTTTCCTTTTCACCCTCTCCTAAGGATGGAACAGTCAGTCATCAATACTGGGGGAGGCAAATCTACCTTAATGTCACTGTGTCACTAGTGCTGTTACATGGCACTACTTCCATACCTCTCAAATCTTAGCACAAGAATCAGGGAGAAAACCAAAAATAATGGAATGATAAAGGCCCAAACTCATTGAGAGATTTTAAATATTGCTCTTCTATACTTTGAAATTAGTAGAATAACAGGTTTTGCATTAACATGAGATTTCTAAAGGATATAAAACCTGAAATTCAAATATTTACCATTATTTAATGAATAAATTCCAAATAGTTAATTTGCCAGAAAACCACAGATTGCACAAGGATCAGACAAAATCAGGGACATTTAAGTGGTATTGCTACCTCTTCTGGTCTTTGTCAGATTGCTCTCCTCCATTACCCTTGCTAACAGCGCATACCAGAACTATCATCAGTCATCTTCAGAATTGTCCCATATTCCTTACTGCATATTCTGCAGCTGTACATTTCTCCTTCTACTACCTAAAGCAGGCACATGTGTTGCTGCAGTGCCATAACAGACAGAGCTAGCTTAGAAGAACTAAAACCATTAAAGCCAAATTCAAAACCCTTCTCAAATCTCATCTAACTCAAACATGGATCTGCACCTGCCCCAACCCTGGATAACACACCGACTCAAACATGCAAGCATTTCTATATCCCATGTATTCAGCACAATAGAAATACCTAGGATGTTAGTATCTCTGGCACTTGTCTATTGAAATACATCCTGTCTAATGTAACTACATTGTATTGTGTATGATGACAACTGTATAATGTATTTATAGAAGCTTTTTACTGTACAGCTACTGTGTGTATGAAATCATTTGTATTATGTATCAACACAACCTTTGTATTGTACAACTACTGCAATTACTTTCATGTAATTGTATTATCTAATACTGTTTGTAGAGGAGCTTTTCTCCCTGGGCCTCCACTGAAAATGGGCAGCCTGCACAATCTGACTTTCCCAGTAATCAAATACAAAACAAATAAATAAAATACAATATTTTATCTGTACTCTGAGCATGCATCATCCTTCTTGCTTGTGTCCATATATTACTCCATTGGTGCTACATTTTCTATCTGGGTATTAGTGAGCCCACAGCAGAAAATGGTAGCCTTTCCTTTTTCACTGTAACTAGTGAAACAGCAAAATTAGAATTGCAGCCGAACCCCAGGTAGTATGCATCTTCATGTCATGAGGCCAGTAAATCATTATACCCCTTGATATGTGCCATTTACTGCTTTGTGATGTTCTGCATGACTTCTTCTTTTCCTTTCAGCTTTTCTCGTCAGGGGTCATCACAGCAGAAAAATGGTCCAGATAATGATTGGCAGTGGAGTTTTATGGTGTCACGATGCCAGCCCAGCACCCAACCTTCCACAGAAGACACACACACACACACACACACACACACACACACACACACACACACACACACACACGTCCAATCTACCTTCAGCATGTCTTTGGGATGTGGGAGGAAACCAGAGCACCTGGAGGAAACCCACATGACCGCAGGTAGGACATGCAGACTCCGCACAGAAAGCACCCTAGCCAAGAATTGAACTGGAGAGCCTTTTGCTGTGAGGCAGTGACTCTAACCATTGCACCACTGTGGCCACCCTTTGTGATGTTCTGCATAACAGTGCAACAATCTGAAAACCTTTACATGACCTTCCCAGATGATCCATTTTAGTAGAAGGGCAATGAAATTAAGCAAGTCTACATCATGAAGCAGAGCCTGAGACAGAAGCCCCCTGGGCTACAAGCTGAGATAGCTCAGTATATGCCTGATTGATGGCCTGGATCCTTAATGCCATGTCAGGCCTCATGTTATCTCTGATGAAGAAGCAGTGTCCTAGTTTCCTAATTTCAGAATCCTGCGTTAGTGATGGTGTCTTTTAGACATAAAGGGAGACTGCCTTTGTGGTGGAACAGGTACCTCTCTTCTACAATCATTGTGCCTGGGCTAGCAACCTTCAACAGAAATGCACCTCCATGGATACTTTTTAACTGCAGAGAGACTAATCATAAACTGGCAAACTTGAGAACACAGAATGATGCCATGTTTGCTCTGCTACCTAGTGCACATCTTATCACCCTGACTGCCAAAAGTGACTCTTTCTATAGAATTGTCACTACTGTTGACCAGATCTTTTTGGAATGATTGGTTAATTGTGTAATATGGCACTGACTATGAGTGTTCCTCCTTTCTTTGTGCTTTTTACCTGTGAAGCCAAACCCTAGCATCTGCAGCATGTTTCATAAACACAAGGAAACACA
>NC_056727.1:565434100-565504100 GCF_019279795.1 Protopterus annectens | reverse complement strand
CTTCCTCTAATTTCTACCAGACTGGATGTGACATTCTCGTACCCCTGTGTTCTCAGTTTTCCTATTGAAATTTTGTCATATTTTTCTTCTTTTCCTCTGACTTCCACTTCACAAGGTCATATAGGAGATATAAACACTATATAACATTACCATAGATATATCCAAGTAATCCTTCACCACCAAATACAATCATGAAAATTTGTTAACACATCCTCAAGAGAAAGTGGGCAGTACCTTGAAATCAATAAGATAACCTGCCTTTTCCTGGCCACTCATAGTTGTGAAGGTGCTCTTAATGACATGCACCCTCTCATTTCCAAATGTATCTGTTGCAAACATACAATCCAGGGTTTGTGCCTTGTTAAATTGGTGAATACTCTCTTTTCTTAAATGAGTTGGCTAAACCATTCATAATTCAAGTTACATAATGCATCTGTTACCCCCTAAAGTATACATCCTTATAACCATTCTTGTAGAACACATTAATATATATGATATAGATTATAAAACACATGCATTCCACTTGAAAAGCACCATTTGTTTCCTTAACACACATTGACTTATTATACAGAGTACGGGTCTGTGTTCAGTCATCAAATGGACTAAATATCGAATGGCTAAACATCGACCGCTAATCAGCAAATGTTCAGTTCACTGAACCTGTGAGATGAGGAAAGTAACTATTTGTCCAACACTTGCCTATCTCACACACATCAGTGTTTCAAACCCCTTTTCTCCACTGTAGTGTAGTCTCAGAGTTGGTATATATAGTAAGGGGGGGCCTGGGGGTTTGAAACACTGCCATGTGTGAGATGGGGAAGTGTTGAACAACTAGTTACTTTCCCCGCCATAAAAGTTCAGTGTAGTGAATGTTCTCTGAGTGGACTTTTGCTGAATTGCGTTCAATGTTCAGCTGTTTGATGTTTAGTCCATTCAATGGCTGAACATAGACCCACAGAGTACAGGCTATCCTAACAAATAATTTAAATTTCCTGACTTATTCATTCATCTCTCTCTCTCTCTCTCTCTCTCTATATATATATATATATATATATATGTGTGTGTGTGTGTGTGTGTGTGTGTGTGCAGTATATATGTATATCAAAACCAGTAATCTTTGTTATATTGAACCAGCATTTATATAAAGTATTAAAAACTTGTGCATTCACCCAGCATTTGCTTATACAGTTAACCACTGACAACAAGTTTTGTTAGGTATTACAGTAATCCCAAACCCACTATTCACCAACTTATCCTTGGAGGTTAAGTCAAACATTTCTTATCTACTAACTTTTATTAGTAAACATAATTCAAACATTTGCAGCTACTAGTTCTTATTATTCAAGCTCTTACACCATTACAACTGATTTTGTACAATCATCTGTTATTAATTCACACAACTGAATATCAATCAAACATCAAACTTGCAGAAAGTAATTCCACCATATCTAGTGCACATTGAATGTGAATTGTTCAGGTTAAGATCATCTCTTATGAGGCATAACCACTTCTCACTCCCACAAAGAGGTACCTTAAACATTTTATCCATCCTGGGAAGTAAACATTCACAGTTAAACACAGTAAAAATACATGTTATACAATTGTCAAGGACAATTTCTCCCCATGCAAGACAGATATACTGGTTTTTCATGCAGACTTTTTATTCATGATACTTGCATCTGTTTGTTTTTTCAGCATGCATACTTTGAAAGTTCAAGGTCCTCACCTGGCACAGACTGTCTACATTGTTTACTTAATCAACTTGGTTGTATTTATTTTGCTTATCCTTACTGCATTGTTTTTTTATTTATTTGTGTAACAGTTCTGTACTAGTTTACTGCACTGTTTTTATTTATTTATTTGTTTGACTGAATTATTTACTTTTCTGTGTCTCCATTTATAGAATTGCTGATCTGTGGTTGAATTTTTGTAGAGTTTGTGGCTTTTGCTGTTTCCCGCCCCTACTTGGAGTTTGTGGTGTACTCAGTCCAGAGACATAAAACTGGTCAAACAGCATCTGGGTTATCTCTTTGACTTTGGAAGGGTCTTTTATCTGCTGGTATAAAAATATTACATTTGAGCTGAATCCCTGCTTATCTTGCTGAGCTCCATTTATGCCTGACGGAGGGTACTTCTTAAACAATCTGAATTACAGAGCTACAGAAGTATTTTTTTTGCACTGTAACTGTTCAGTGTTTCTTATCAGCACTGCACTGGTTGTATTTATTTTGCTTATCAGTACTGCATTTTTTTATTTATTTATCTATAACAAAAGAAAATAATTGCTGACCAGGACCAAGAAGGACCAGTTGCCCAATTGGAAGCAATCTCTCCTTAGCCTGAACAAGCAAATAAGAGCAGCAGTGAAATCCTCCAAAGAAAACTTCGAGTCCAAATTGGCCACATCTACTAGAGACAATCATAAGGCCTTCTTCACATATGTTCATAACATCATAGGTAGCACCCGGATCTGTTCAGAACTGATGGCCAAGGACACCACATATACAAATGCCATAGATATAGCAAACTTGCTGGCTGACAGATTCAGTGAAAGTTTCACCCCTCTGTCCCCAACAGTAAATCAGGACATTCCCAGTACCTGACCCTTCTTCTTATATCTAGGGATCAGGTCATCACTGCTCCCTCAAAGGCAAAAAATACAGCCTCCATGGGACCTGCTAACATCCCAGGCTGCATCCTACATGAACTCAGGCAGGAACTTACAGCACAATTAGGCACCCTATTCAACCAAAGTCTTAGTACTAGTTTTGTCCCAGCTAAGTGGAGGACACCCACTATCATCCCTTTACACAAAGGTGGATCATCCACTGATCTGGGAAATTATAGACCCATCAGCCTAACTAGCCTGATCTGCAAGGCCATGGACTGGATTATCATGGATCTCATTAACAAGGACATTGGCAACCTCCAAACTCTCGATCCCACACAGTTTGGCTTCATCAAGGGGAGGCCATGCCTGTTAAATTTGGTCGACTTTTTTGAGACAGTCACCAAAGCTATGTATGAGGGGAAGACAATGCACACTGCCTACCTTGACCTGGTTAAAGCCTTCGACACTATTCCCCACTTGGGCATATTAGATAAACTCTCTCAACTAGGCATCAATCCATATGTTACCAGATGGGTAGCCAACTGGCTCACTGATAGAATCCACCTAGTCAAAATAGGGGAAGTCACCTCAAGCAGTAGACACATATCGAGTCGCGTACCCCAGGGTTTGGTCTTGGGGCCTCTGTTGTTGGGGATATACTTTTCTGAGGTACAGGCCAAAACCAGTGGGCTATGGCTGACCAGGTTTGCAGCTGACTGCAAGTTGGGAGCTGTCATCAGTTCCCCTAGTGACATGGACATCCTCCAAGAGGGTCTCACTGAAACAAATGACCGGTGCCAGAAACATGGCCTCAAGCTTAATACAAAAAAATGCATCATCATCCCCTTTGGAGAGAGAGATGTCCCCACAAATTATCACATTAATAACAATGTGCTAAGCATGCAGTCAGTCATGAGGGATTTGGGCACCTAGATTGATAACAGCCTGACTTTTGATCACCATGTTGCTTCCATTGTATGGAAAGCTTTTTACATGGCCCACCTCATAAGTAAGGGTATCTCATCCAGAGACAAGGAGGTCCTAACACCTCTGTATTCTTCCCTTATAAGGCCCATTATTGAGTACAATGCCCCATTCGGCATGTACCTCACAAAGCACATGCAGCAGCTGAAGAGACCACAGAGGTTCCTCACCAGGAGAATCCAGGGCCTGAAAAATCTACCATACACAGATAGGCTAAAAGCCCTATGCCTCTACTCTGATTCATACAGACTCCTCAGAGGTGACCTCTGTCTGGCATACAAGGTGATCTTGGACCCTGCCTTGAGACTGCTGCATATCCACAAGTCAAGCTCCACTCGAGTAACCTGCACATGCGGCCTCAACCTGGTCTGTGACATCAATAGGACTTGCTGGCGGGACAGAATTGTGTCCCAGGGACTCCCCCCTATGGAATAGACTGTCTCTTCACATCAAGCAGAGTACCTCTTTACCCCCTTTTAAGCACAATCTGGATATCTGGATGGGAAAATACATCCCTGGGATTCCACCCGTGTCCCTGCTGGACAGGGGCATCAGGTGCCGATTTGTCTATGCATGGCCTAAACTCTTGGCTTATAAGGGCCACAGGGCCAATAGCCTAGTAACTTCCTATGAACTTAATTGCTTGCCTTCACAGAACTGGCATAATCTTGTTTTTAACTTTAAGGTCTTAAATCTTACCAGGACATGCTGTAGATACTTGTTACATCCTCTAGTATCCAGTACAAACAGTTTATGAGCACTTGCAACCTTAATCTGGGCAGCATGTAAACCAATCCCCTCCACAAACTTTTCTTGCACAGAAGACAGTATCCTGGCGTTCCTCTTTCTCTGATACTCTTATAATTTGAATATATATATATTTTTTTTTCTGTATTTTATATATATATATATATATATATATATATATATATATATATATATATATATATATACACACACACACACGTGTATATGTATACACACATATATATATATATATATATATATATATATATATATATATATATATGTACATTTTTATTCCATAGGCCCTGTATTCCATATCATTTGGTTCCCCCATTCCATCTCTGTCAACACAACCTCATACTTTTCTTGGTTGCAAAATATACAGCTGAAACCAAGACGTTGGTTTTTCACTTGTTCTTTCTAAAGACAGTGTTAACAGATATAATGCAATTACAACTGAAAATAGATGAGCAAGAACAATTCAAGGGAGAAACAAAAGGTTAGGCATATGGAAAAACCTAATTTAAAGTGGTGATGGCACTGTGCTGTGTAGAAATGTAGATTTTAGACATGTGCCAAAGATTTAGTCTGTCACAAATATGTTTTTATACCACCTTAAACAAGACTGTTATTGCAGGGAACTGGATTAAATTGTTGTTAAATGAGATCAGTGGTGTATAACTTGTACTCATTGTAACTCAGAAAGACCCATGCGAGTTCTGTTGTCAGATCAGTCAAGACCTAACAGACCAGTAGAAAAAGGTCAGAGTTCAATGGACAGCTTTAAAAGGATGACGAGAAGATTTATTGTTTAGTTATTATAGGTACATTTAATAAGTGATTGGAAGCTTTTCTTACTCAAGACTGATCAGTTTACTTCTGAAACATGAACTCATTTTGAGGAAGGGAGTTTTGCCGCAATTATATTCAGATAAATCACTTTAAAGGGAAAATCATGAAAACAATGTGCAAGTTGTTAGACATGAAATAAATAACATTTTATATACTGTGTCACACTGAGAGTTCAGAATTTGCAGAGTATACAAATGAAATAATGAATCAAGGAATTACAAAGGTACTAATGGATAGTAGAAAGGGGTGCGCTTGTACCTTGTCTGCAATCTTGATGAAAATCAAGGCTATACCAAATGCTATAGCAAGGGCTGACTCTGTATGAGGCAAAGGTAGGGAAAATCATGCAATTACTTGCAAGAAATACTGGAGGAAAGGAAGAGATGGGTTAACTTTGAGATTAATTTGGGATAACTGGCAGGATAAGAAGATCTGGATTTTTGGGACTCCCTTAGGCATTATATTTGTCATATGTGTATACTGGTTAGAAACTTAAGGCTATAGGTTAGGAGCAGTTGCATAAATAGGTGCAGTGGACAGGAATTTCAGATGTCTTTGCTATGGGTGGGAGACCATGAGATGTTAAAAGACCTGCTAGCACTTAATTCTAAGTGGACTTGCCAATAACCTGTCCTGTTGGTTGAACTCCTGGAGGTGCAGGTGGGAGTTGGTGGAATTATTCACAGATCAAGCCATTTTCTACTTGTCTTTATGACCAGAGGAGAAAAACACTGATCTTCCTATTTCATCCTCTTTTAAACAACTGAATTAACCAGCAAAAATGTTCTGCCCCCCCCCACACACACACACATTAGGAGCCTAAAATCAACCAACCAGTTAGTTATTAAGGCAGGTGTCACATGTGCTCAGGATACATAAGAAAGGTGATGTTCTAACAGCCTTTCTCTGTAGTAGTAGAGATGATGTTTCTTTTTCTGTCCTTTTGATACTCATTAGTGTCGTTATTTAGTGGCTTCAAACCTTGATGATTTGCTCAAAAAACACAAATATGAGGAGCAGAACAAACGTATAAGGCTAAAATCTGGACATTCTGTGAAAATCTAGATAGTTGAGAGGTGTGGATTCAGATTATAAATAAAACCAAAGCCAAAATTATTTTTAGAGTACTCACAGTTGATGGACAGCATTTCATTTCTGTGACTAGCAAAGACACTAATGGTGTCCTAAAAGGCTCTGTAATAGGTCCTTTGTTCTTCTCATTATATGTAATAGTTTGTCATGGGACTTGTCTCACCTAAATTGTATCATGTAGTCTGATCTAATTCTATCCAGCAGCCAAAGAACCAACATATGTTAACTAAAGCCTTGCAATATGATTTTTCTACCATCTGGAAGAGGATACACTCAAATTTATAGTCAATACAATGAAATCCTCTTTTATGGTGCTCAGCACTGCTAAAGACTAGATGGGATGTACTATTCTTTATGACCTGATTGGTATAATAATTCCTCATACAAAAGACCACAAATACCCAATTGGGTTGAATGATGACACTCTATTCTTCTACAATCTTGCTGAAAACATACAGTGAAGGTCTAACAATGACTTAAATATATTGCAAATCAAATTTCCCATGTGTTTATCATAGAAGCTAGAAAATCTATAGCAATCAATATGTTTATCTCCAGGACTGAATATGATTTCCCATCATAGCCTCACTCTTAGGATAAAATATTTCATTGCTTAAAACTTCTGAAAATAAGATTCATTGATTTGTAAGCCTTGCCAAACCACCAGAACACCATTGCCACACTATCCACAATGCTAAATGGCTGCCAGTAGCCACCAGAGGAACCTACTTAACATCCTTACTTTAAAGATTCCTAAAAAATGCTACTGTATTCTCCTACTTAACATACTTTTTATTCATTGCACAGCCTGTTCTCTTCACCACAGCAACTTTCTCAGCATTAAAAAGATCACCACTTACCTAAGCCACTTATGAAAGCTCATTTCACAAACTAGTCTCTGCATCATAGAATGCCTGCCCCACAGAGCTGACTGATCTAGATCAGGGGTGTCCAACCTTTTGACTTGCTGGGGCCACATTGAGTGAACAGAAATGGTCTTGGGGCCGCATATAAACTATATCATATAGTTAACTCTTTCGTTGCTCCGGAATACCACAGTCAACCTCCTGGCTGTACTGTAGGTGCATTTAAACAATGAATAAATGTAATAAATGCCTAATATTTGCCTTAAAATTCTAATTCTCATTCTAATTCTAATTCTCTAATCTAACAGTTAGCTCTAACATCTTAGTTAATATATCTATCTATCTATCTATCTATATATATATATATATATATATATATATATTTTTTTTTTTTTAACAAATAAACAGATATTCACTACAGCAGTAGCATTTCTCACTGGGAAAACCATTCCAGCAGTCCAACTACGTAAAATGTCAACATCAGCAGTCCTACAATACTATAATCCACAAAAATAACCCAACAAATTTGCAATGTTGTGTCTTTCGGCTTTTCCCGGTTAGGGGTCGCCACAGCGGAACTCCGGTCTGCTAATGACTGACAGTAGATTTTTACGTGCCGAGTTGCCAGCTCTGACGCACAACCTTCAATGAAGGTATGCCCATTCATGCATGTCTCCCCACAGAAGACACTCTAGCTGAGAATCGAACAGGACAACATCTTACTGTGAGGCGACAACGCTACCGCAGCACCACCACCGCAGTTAAGAATTCACATTACTGACTTAATAAAACAATTCTGAATAAGCTACAAGAGGGTCTCACTCAAACAAATAACTGGTGCCAGAAATATGGCCTCAAGCTAATTGCCAAAAAATGCATCATAATCCCCTTTGAGGAGAGTGATGTCCCCACAAATTATCACATTAATAACAATGTTGTAAGCATGCAATAAGTCGTATGGTACTTGGGCACCCAGGTTGATAGAAACCTGACTTTTGACCACCACGTTGTTTCCATTGTAAGGAAATCTTTTTACATGGCCCACTTCATTAGTAAGGGTATCTCATCCAGGGACAAGGAGGTCATAACATCCCTATATTCTTCCTTTACAAGAACCATTATTGAATGCAATGCCCCTTTTGGCATGTGCCTCAGCAAAACACCCTGCCAAAAGAAAGACTACAACCATTTCTGACAAACAAGGTCAAATGACTAAGTTCACTTAGTTATCTAAACAGACTAAAAAGCTTCTTGTTTTCCGCTGTCTCTCACCGGCCCCTATAAATTTCATTATTGGCTTACTTTCCAGGCTAAGAAAGATCCTGCCTTAAGAGACTTCCTCTACCTCAGAAATACTGGTTATACTTAAAACGCTCACTACAAAGACCACAGCCTTCACTGCAACATAAACAAGCCACTTTTTATGGACAGGTTTTTGACACAAAAACCTTCAACTTCTGTAAAAAGCTCCTCTCATTATCAAACAATGTAGTTCAGCAACACGATGGCTGGATGGATAGCCATAAATGTAGTCCTTGGGTAAGTAGCATAGCTTTCATCAAACCAGATGGAAAATCCACATACTAACCTTTCCCAGCTGGATGGCTAAGATCTAATATTGGTTACGCAAGTCTAGTTGCCCAAGAAGAGGGACATGTTTAACTAAGAATTCCATTTGCAAAATTATATTCAGTATACATATTAAATCTCTCCCTCTTACACACACACACACACACACACACACACACACACACACACACACACACACACACACACACACCCACACACACCCACACACACACACACACACACATACAAAAAAGCCCCTACTTGTAAAATAGGCAAGCTCAGTAATCACATGACACCCACTCACTGAATGAAATTGTCTGGAAGTCAAAATATCTGAAAAAATCATAATAGAGATGGATTCATCCATGTAATTTCCAACCACCAAAAGGACCATCAATAAATCAAGAAACAACTGCTCGGCAAAAAGTAAATCAATAAGAAAACCATAAATTATAATGCTACATACTGGTGTAAACATATAACTTGTGTCAATCTCTAGGTTAATCCATACCAAAAGATTGTTTCAGAGCTTCAGCTATGTACAAACAGCTTTTTCCTAAAAACTTTACTCATTGATATTTGCCTTGCTGTAATTATAACTGTAAAGAAAAAAATGTTTTTAAGTTTATTCTGTACCGCAATGATTCTCACTGTTACGAGATGTAATCTCTGCCATATTGTATGAGTACTACATCCATAATTTGCTGTCTCTCTCTCTCATGTATTGTATTATATTGTTTTGTGTTATTTTTGGAGCTTTTCTCCCCAGGCCTCCGCTGAAAATGTACCTGTGTCCAGTTGGACTTTCCCAGTAAACAAATGTAAAATAAAATGAAATAAATAAAAATAAACTTCCCTCCAATCTAAAGCCATTTGACATTCAGACATTTTAATTTGTGTAGAAGTTACTCACAGACTGACAGTTTACTGAGCTGTAATGCTGACCTTCGCTTTTGAAAAAAAAAAATTCCCAGACTTTGTCAATAGCTCAATGTGTAGAGAGGATTATTTATTTATTTATTATATATTTATTTATTTTTGGAAAACATCTTTAAAACTGTTAAATTTATTACACACCCAGAAACACAGAAAAGTTATTGTGATCATGTAAACCACAGACTGCTGCAAGAAATCAAAGTCACATTAGCACTCTATGCTTATGTCCGAAGAGATGAATCATACCTGTCAATTCCAAAAGAAGTAAAGTAGCTTAATAAGAAGGTTATTTGCAAGGTTACATGGCAGTTTATATTGGAAATAAGCAGAGATCTTAAAAAGGCTCTGTTTTTCATAATTATGCCGAAAAGTCTTCCAAGGTAAATACAACTTCTGATTTAGTATGGAACCATACCTCTCAACCTCAGAGCAAGAAATCTGGACAAAGCGAAAAATAAAAGTGGGACACAGGCCCAAAATAGTTATGCATCACAGACACCATTGAAACAACTGTAGCTGCAAACATTATACATCACTTATAATCTTTCTATTCCATTATTGTCAGTTATATGGCTCATTCAGTCCTGCCTTCTTTTGCATCAAAGAAAACCATGCTTTGAAATGACAAATGCATTAAAAATAATAAATAAAACACATTGCATCAACATCCTGCAACTTCCTACCTGCAAGCAAACACAGAGCTTTCATTGAAACTAGGGCTGCTTGTTTCCCCAGAATGACAGCTCTCCCTAATTAAGTCTAATGGTATACAATCTACCAGTATCTGGACTACCTGAAATAAATTAAATTATGGCTTGTAAATTGAAAGTACACTTTGTTTAATTAAACTATATTTCTAAGCCCACTTACTATATTTTTTCAGTAACATCCCAATATCCATTTCCAGGTCACTTTACAAGACATTGGCAGTGGTAGACTTGGCATCCTTCAGAACCCCACAGGCCCACGCTAATACATTGTCCATTAAATGTAAATATCCATCCACTTTAAATGGCAAGAAGCTATGTCTTAAAAAAAATTACTTCTGGCATACGTAACCAAGTATTAGATTTTGAAACAAAGAAACATATTCTCCACAGTCCGTAAGTCTCTATCTTTAATAATCATCTACTGTTGCAGCACTCCCAACACATAAGCATACACATACACACTAAAATCCCCAACATTTAAAAAAATGACATTGTGCCCACTTGATTTGCCAGTACTGATGATCCACCAAAGCTATGCTTACTGTTGTCCAATCTACCACTGCTTATAACCCACCAATGAAAAAACAGTACTAGGTGCTTTTTTGCTTGTCTGAAAAAACAATACAACTTTATATGCGACAGTCCCACATAGTCAGTCCACTACTGACCCATTAACCCTAGGCTGCTGTCTCATTCATACACCCTGGAACTGCATTACCTTGGATGACTACTTTTATTTCCTAAGCAAAAGACACAAATTGGAAGATGAGGCAAAAATCCAGACATTCTTTGAAAATCCATACAGTTAAGAGGTATGAGTTCATGTTCAGTACAACACTCTCCCTATCAGGAAAGCCGTAATTTAATGAAAGTGTACTCTTAATGTATGATATATTTGTGAGCTAACTTGTTTGTGTTCAGTAGGTAGACTGATCATTGTTAGCCTTTTTGTGCATGCGTCTCTCTCTGTCATGCACACATGTACACACATACACACACACACTCTTATACTTTCACGCACACAATTCTGCTTTCATGCATGCATTCACTCACTCCGTACTTACCTATTAACACAGGTAATTGCTGTCCCTTTCAAAAGCAACAGCGGCAAATCCATACATGTGTCCCTCTTCAGCAAAAACACACACACACACACACACACACACACACACACACACACACACACACACACACACACACACACACACACACACACACTGATTGTTCGGCGCAAAATAATGGTGTAAACACGCTGACCCTTTTTTGGCTCATAAACAAAACTAGAAGGGTGCTTTGGGGCATGCGCACACCGACATTAGCGTTACAGGTCACGGGAGTGAAAAACACAAAACAAAAAAAGTGTTTTGGGGAATGCGTACATCGATGTTGCAGTTAGAGGTTGAGGGCCGCATGGAAGAGCTCTGAGGGCCGCATGCGGCCCACGGGCCACAGGTTGGACACATCTAATCTAGATAATACTTTGCGGTTTGAAAAGAGACTGAAAATCTATCTACTACAGGAACACACGTGTAATTGTTTTAGAGATGAGGGTTAAATTTACTTCAGTCTTTTACTTATTATCTTTCCTATGATTGGTACATTTTGATAATTGTCAGGCTTTTGAAACGCATTATTTTCCCTATTTATATTGTACATCATATTTCTTTCCAACTGCATTCTTATGTTGTTATGTTGAATTTATGAGCATAATGAACTGATTGTGTTCTTTAAAGTGTTTCTTATTATGTTTGCTCTTTCAACTCATTGTAACATGCATATCTTTGTATTGCTTGTAAAAGTTATTTGTTCAGCTGTAAGTATATATATATGTATATATATATATATATATATATATATATATATATGTATATATATATATATATATATATATATCTATATATATATATATATATACATATGTATATATATATATATATATATATATATATATATATATTGCTTGCTATTTAACTACTGCATATAGGAAAGTATTTATTAATCTATATATATGTACCTGCTGTCTTGGCATTGTGGCCCAGGAACTGCCAGAAAATGGTCATGTACCAGTAAATTCACCTGGTTAATAAATTATGTACTCAAGAAACCCAAATGGCAACTAATCAATGAATCCATGTTAATAAAAATGGCTCCAGTATATAATTGTAGCATGGATTACTAAAACAAATTAGGGGTGACTATATTAAATAAAAATAATTTAAACAGAATGTACTCGGGTGGGAGGTTGGTATAATGGTTAAGGTGTTTGCCTTACAGGCATAAGGTGCAGGGTTTGATTCTCACATTAGGTAATTGGCTAGGCTTAAAATGTCCTACAAGGGCAGTTAGCCTAGTACTAATCTATGAATCTATGAACCTGTGAATCATATGCTGATGATAAAGTTTTACTATTGACTGTATACGCCCCATGCTTAAATTAGTTAGAATTTATTCTTCATATCTTTAATTTAATATCTAAATTTAGGTATTATAAGATGATTGGAATACTGTTATTAACCACCAGAAAGACAGATCCAGCAAAAATAAATATAATTACATAAATGCACATTTAGCATCTTAAACTTATGGAGTGAATTCAAACTTTCTGATCCTATCAATGTCTTTAAGATTGCTAATAATAAATTTACCTTTTACTCAGCTTAACCCAAATCTTGGTCAAGAACTGACTTCTTCCTAATTTTAAAATATGCTGATTCAGGCCATAAAATACATCATAAGTGAATCCCATATTTTTCAGATCATTCAAAGATTCAGCTATAATTACATCTGATCAAGTTATGCAGTGTAAGAATTTTGGAGGGAATTGGTCTCTATATCTTAAATTATTAGAAAAAAGAGGAAGCCAGAAAATAAGGCAATATGCCATCAAAAGGTTTTATAATAATTTAGAAGGGAATAAAAAAGTTTGATGACCAATGAGTATTATTAACATGTCATTTGAGTGGCATCCTTTTAAGTAAAGTTTTGTACTATAAAATAATAAATGAAAAAAAATATATATATTAGAAAAAACATCAAAGACCTTGAGAAGAGACAAATTTTAAATTATTATGATGAAATAGAACAACAATTGAAGGCACTACAAACAGAATTAAATATTTTATAAACTACTCAGTTATCATAGTACAGTATAGAGTTCTAGCTGAGAACTCTCAATGGGTCTAGAAACCATCTACATTGTTAACTAGAGTAATAATTTAAAATGCAGTCAACGGTATACTGGTAATTAAAACAGGTGACAACATATTTAGCAGAAATGATGACATATATCCTTAAGGAGAATAACAACAGTCATACAAAATATTTACTGATATGTATAGGAATTGTTATGATGACAACTTTCATAACACACTGACTGAAATAAACAATTATCTAAACCAAAATATATTTCTGTCATTAGATAATGAACAAAAATTGCTCTATCAAAAACAGTTCAAGCACCAGTAATTAAAATATGATAAATCAGCTTAAAAATAATAAAGTGCCTCACCCAGGTGATTTTACATCAATATTTTATAAAGCATTTTCAAGTGCTGTTATAACAATTCTGGCAGCAATATCTAACAGCATAAGGATAAATAATATACCAGGCACAGTTTTATTAACTACAGTAGAAGTTGTGAACAGTAATTTAGAGTTGAAGGACTTTATCTGGAAGGGGACGAGGGCAAGGCTCATGTGAGATAAGCTGATCCCTCCAATAGAACAAGGTGGTTTAGGATTACCTGATTTGAAGGGATATTTTAGTGCTACACAGTAAAGGCTCATGTACGTAACATGAACAGAAAGCTATAATTTTGGATGCAGGTCCTTAAGGAGAATAACAACAGTCATACAAAATATTAAATTCATAATGCAGCAGAAAGTAATAAGCCAACACAAGAATGGGGAAAGGAGATTAAAACAATTAGGCGCACAAAGAATAGGCAAGATGGGGCTACAATTTACTGGAGAAAACTGACAAAAAAAACAGATGCTAGAAATGGAAACTTAAGAGAATGGGAAGAGGCCAAGAAGACATTTGAATTGCAGGCTAGAGACTGCCTTCGCTATCAGGGATTGATACCAGAATATAGGCAAAAAGAAAAGGATAGGGGAATTTTAAGAGAAAGACCTGCTCTTCTAGAGTTTTTAGTTGAATCTAGAACAGACTTGGCTGAAAACTATAGGCTGGTCATCATGAAACTGGATCCTAACAGTTATATTACAAACTTAGATTACATAATGAAAAAAGAAATACCTTATATAATCTCCCATTTTCATTCTGGCTTTATTCAAACAGGACAAAGAACTGACCAAATGTTTACACTTTAATATTTACAACTATTACGACAAGTTCATTACAGTAATATATTTGGTTTAACAGATGATAACTTATAAAGCATTTGATAAAGTAGACATTAAATTTTAAATTTCTATTTTCAGTTATGCATTATCCAGACTTTTATTATTTTCTGATTATCAGATCAAGTAGAATACTGAAAACAAATGCATGTAGGATAAGATAGGCAAGTTATGGAACCTGGTACAGTTGCATATTTGGTCTAGATATGTACATTTTATAGAAGCAATCTTCTGGCTTTCTCATCCTTAAAAATCAAATCACTAAAAATTCAAAGCATATTTTCAAATTTAGTTAGTGTTTCAAAAGTTAATGAAGTTCTTGAATACTGAATGTATGTATGTTCTTTTTCAACCAGTTCACCTGAATGTATTTCCCTTGTTTAACTTGCATTTATTTTATATTCAGTATCATATATTATTAACTTTGAATTTTCTGTATCTATGATTTATTTATTTACAATTGGTAAGCAGGTAGGTGACTGGTCCAGGGACGCTTTTGAGACATGGCTTGGGCTCAGAGGCAGAAAACAATGCAAATATACTTAAGTTTATATGTATATGGAGCCCCTTCAGAACATTGAATGGTCATAACATCTATGCTCAGAACATTGAGACCATAACATCTAAAACCCATAACGTCTAAAATTCATAACATTGAATTTCATAACATTGAAACTTTGCATCACAACTTCCAAATCTACAAATCACATGTAAATAACATCCCCTCCACCTAAAACAACACAAAAGTAGTAAACACACTTTTTACTATGTTTCTGTAAGGGGGCGAGCCTCCCTGGCGCCACACTCCTTAAATTAAATATACCAACAATGAGATTGCACTACAGTGGGGTAAAATCCTAACCCCACTGTAGTGCGATCTTGGAGTTGGTATATTTAATTTATGGGGGTCTGTGGGGGGTGGAGCCCCCTAAATGGGGATGCAGGGGGGCTTGCCACCTGTAGAAACATAGTACAAAGTGTGTTTACTACTTTAGTGTTGTTTTAGGTGGAGGGGATGTTATTTACATGTGATTTGTAGGTTTTGAAGTTGTGATGCAAAGTTTCAATGTTATGAAATGCGATGTTATCAGTGATTTGACATTATGGGTTTTAGATATAATGTTTTTGGCTTTGATATTATGAACTTTAGATGTTTTGAAGGGGAACCATATATATATATATATATAGATATGGTTATAAAGTATAATGTTATACAGTTTTTTTATACATTTTCTAACAAAGTAATAGGTGTGCATTAGGTTTTATCAGTTTACATGGGTCAGAATATAGTTTGTTTACATGAAATTGCTTCTTAAGTTTGAATTTCCTTAAAAAAACTCAAATTGAAATGAGAAAAAAACAGAAATTTGCAGAGATAGGAATAGAGACTAACCCCTGGATTCTCTATGCTTTGCACAGCGTGCAAGATCAGTGCAGGAGCTCTAGCAGGCAATATGTCTGCAGTGCGATCCAGGAACAGCTAGTAGGGCATGCACGAGCGCTTCTGCACTAGTCCTGCGCAGACTAAGCCCCTGTATGCAAATCACCCCATTTGCAACAGAAATCCATGCAAATTAGGTGAATTTGCAATCCAGGAAGCTTGCAACCGGCCATGCAGGACTAGTGCAGTCTGCAGAAATGTACTCGGTTAGTAACCAAGTACATTTCTGCAAAATCCAAAACAGAGCTGTGACAGCTCCAAATAAAGGCTGCATATCAGGTCAGAAGCATGCCAATGGCCAAGTATAAGGCCAAAACAGCCCAAAAAAATAAAAAAAAAACTTTCTTTTTTTTAGCCGATCTCGGCTGTTTAAGCATAGGGCAGCGGTGTGCAAACAGGATCAGGGGGAAAATAAAATAATAAACCTAAATCACGCATTCTAACTAAAATCACAATTCTGCCATGCAAGTCAATGTCAGGCAGAAGACAACAAGGCCAGTGAGTAGTGGTTGCTAAGGGGGGAGGCTCAGTGTGAGACATGTAACTATATGCATTAGCAGGCAATCCTATACAAATGAGGGGAATGATAGTGAATCCCAGTTTTCCCCAGCATGCTAGTCAGGTCCCAACAGTGTAAGAGTAGGAATAGCTTGGTGCAAGTCTAGGAGTTAGCTGAAATCATGGGGGGTATGTCAGGCATACTGTAAGCGGATTGGAGCTCTGTGGCTCAGGTTTGCTCCTAGCTAAGCACAGCTAAGCTAGGGGGTGTGTCTGAGTCTGCCTAGCACTCTTTACATTGCCTAAGTGGGTGTGCGCACCATGCACTGGGTTTTAAAGGAAGAAAAAGAAAGTGAAACTAGGAAATAGCAGCACTGTGCACATTTGAGCACTCTGCGTGGCATGACCCAAGGCTTAAACAGGAAGGCAATGGGAAGGGAAAACAGCAGTAGGAAGGTAATCATGGAGAACTAGCATAGCTGGCAGGTGAAATGTATCAGAATCAGCCAAGTACACAGACAGCAGACCAGCCCAGCCCAGAACACCACTATAAACTATGCAAACACCTTCCCCTCTGGTTTTTCCAACACTCTATACCACCAGTGTAAACAAGCGGGGAACTTTTAACACTAACAACAGCAAAATGATAGGGGCTGCTATAGCTGTCATACAATAACTTGTGGAAGAGGCTGAGGGTGGTGAGGATGTGAATGCTACCTACCAACCCACAGTGAGGAGACGGAGAAGAGTGTACAGACCCAGGGTAACCTACCAGGGGCTACATGAGCTGGAGGTAGTGGAGTGCTGTAGGGTGGACAGGGACCTCCTACAGCAAATTGTTGAGCTGTGCCAGCCATGCCTGACACACAGAACTAACAGAGGGGAACCCATCCCAGTGGATACCAAGGTATGTGTAGGCCTAAGAATACTAGCTACAGGTACCTTCCAAAGACCAACTGGGGATATGATGAGGATCTCACAGGCATCAGCATCCAGGGCACTCCACCAGTTCCTGGATGCCATGTCAGCACATGTCGGTGAGCACATATATTTCCCCAACACCTGTGAGGCGTTGGCCAGCAATATGCAACTGTTTCACCAAGTAGCAGAATACCCTGAGGTAGTGGGTGCTATAGACTGCATGCACATATGCATCAAAGCACCACCCTGTGAGAGGGGTAGGGTCTACATCAACCGCAATGGCTTCCCCTGCATCATCTGCCAGGTTGTGTGTGATGCCCGGGGCATAATAATGAATGTGTGTGCTGGCTGCTCTGGAAGCTATCACAATTCCCACATCTGGCATCTGACACAGCTGTACCAGAGATTTGCCAGTGGGGACATCCCTGATGGTCACCTAGTGGGGGATGCTGGATACGCATCTGAGCCATGGCTGGTGACACTCATCAGGAATGCACACACACCCGAACAAGAACTTCATAATGAGGCACAGCCCAGAATTATAGTAGAGCATGTGTTCTGGATGCTCGAGTCACAGTTCTGGTGCCTGGACACATCCGGTGGAGCCTTGCAGTACTCACCAGCTACATGTACCCAAATTGTCCTCATATGTACCATGCTACACAGTATGATCCTGCAGAAATAGCTACAGCAGGAACAGCACGGGGCAGGGCCACACAGCCCCCCACCATTGCCAAGGCCTGCATAGGCACAGAGTGACTTGGAGGAACAACCTGAGCTTGCCCCAGTAGGCAGAAGGAGACGTGTCCACTATACCCTGGCCTTGGCAAAGAGGCAATGCATAGCATGTACACTGACACGGGAGGGACACAGGGAATAAGACCTCTCTCTGACTCTCACAAACAGTAAAAGGGATGCCAAACATTACACTACCTGTGCTCAACCATGTGTAGGGAGTGTACTATGTGCATCTGACATAGGCAGCTGTGCAGCACCACTCTCAATACTGGGACAACCCACAAGGTAAGTGACTCACGCATGCCAGTCAGTGGGGTTCACATACCCAACAACAGTCACAGCCAGCAAGACAGGTGTAGACAAACACAAACACAAACACAAACAAAGGCTGTGCTATGGCCTCTGAATGATGCCTATGGGTAACCCCTCAGGCCTACACAGACAGACTACAGCAGGTCAGGCAGTGGGATGTCAGTTCTGAATGGTAGGAAGTCTGAAACTATTATGTAGGTAAATAAAGGCTAAGATCTGTAGTACACTGGTATGTCTCTAGGCAGCATGATAGGTAAGACTACAGAAGGAAATGGAGTATTTGACATACCAGTACAGTCATAGCAAATATGTATAAGTGTCAGGTGTGCCCCCCATCCTACATAGACATGTAGTAACAGTCAGGTGTGCTCCCATCCTGTGTAGACATGTAGAAATAGTCAGGTATGCCCCCATCCTATGTAGAAATGTAGTAACAGTCAGGTGTGCCTCCCATCCTGTGTAGAAATGGAGAAATAGGTGTGCCCCCCATCTTATGTAGAAATGCAGTAATGTAGTAACAGTCGATGCCAAGTGATCGACGAATACCCTGCAGAAACAGTATGCTACCTGCAGGTGTACAATATATAGGTCAGCACTACAATACAGACTACCTGGACTTGATCCACACATTCAATACAGATGGGCATACTGGGCATGCAGACACACTTAGAGGAAATGAAGGCAATGTCAGTCTACAACACACTGAAAGGTCATACTGGGCATGCTCACACACTTAAACACATGAAGGCCATATCTGCAAACACCAGTGGACCGGACATATCTAGCAGTCACCGATGTTAGTGCAGACACTCCTCAGTATGCACCACACATGCTTTGCACACACAGTGGACAGGAATACAGACATATATCCAAGGACAACACACTATAATAAGCCAAAGGTGGACATACATAGATGTGTGGAAGAGGGTGACTGTGACAAGGAGCCATCCAGGCCTGTCCCACCCAGCACACAGCCAAAGGGTTACAACCACATGAGGTTCAGATGTCACTCACTGTAGATACTAGCCACCGGTATCTGTCAGTAGTACAGACTATGTGGTGCACGTGCTAGCTGTGCAACATTACTGTACAAGGAAGTAGTCATCTAGCATCTGTATACACGTACCTGTGAAATATGACCCTTTGTGTGCTCGCATGTGGTGTGTCAACCTCTAGATGAATGGGTTATGGCCCATGCACATACACTGCCCTCCCCATAGCCCTACTATGACAAGCCTGCTGAGGGCATCCACTGTGAAATACACCTTTGGGAGAGTTGTAGCCCAGTAATCTCAGTGGCACATCCCATAACTGCATAGTGCTGTAGTGTGATAAACTAGTTAGGTAGGAGTTCCAATCCAACACTTGGCAACTGCGTGTGCATGTGTGTTTGTATGTGTGACTGTCTGTGTAGAGAGCAATGCTTTTTAGGGTAGTCACACTCCCTACAATTGAAGTGTTCTACTTTGGTAAGGCTGATGATGTCATCCACCTAGAAATGCACCTCTGGGAAGGTTGTAGCCCAATAATCTCTGTACTGTGTCCTATAACTGCATATTGCTGTAGTGTGATACATTAGTTAGGTAGGAGTTCTAATCCCAGACTTGGCAAGTAGGTGTGTGTCACTGTATGTGTAGAGAGCAATGCTTTTTAGGGAAGTCACACTCCCTACACTTCAAATGCTCAACTTTGGCAAGGCTGCTGATGTCATCCACCTAGAACTACACCTCTGGGAAGGTTGTAGCCCAGTAATATCCATAGTGCAGTCTATAACTGTATACTGCTGTAGTGCGATGCATTAGTTAGGTAGGAGTTCTAATCTCAGACTTGGCAAGTGTGTGTGTGTCTGTCTGACTCTGTGTAGGGAGCAATACATTTTAGCCTAGCCACACTCCCTACAATTCAAACGCTTAACTTTGGCAAGGCTGATGATGTCATCCACCTTGAACTGCACCTCTGGGAAGGGTGTAGCCCAGTAATCTCTGTAGTGTGTGCCATAACTGCATACTGCTGTAGTGTGATATAGAACTCTGGTAGGGTTCTATTCCCACCCATGGCAGTTTGGGATGTGTGTGTTTCAATGTCTGTGTAGAGAGCAATGCATTTTAGGCTAGTCATACTCAGTACATTTCAAATGCCCTACTTTGACAATCCTGATGATGTCATTCATTGTGAAATACACCTTTGGGGAAGGAGTTCTCCAGTAATCCCTGTGGTGCGTCCTATAACAGCTCCATGCTGTAGTGTGATATAGACCTCTGTTAGGGTTTCTATACCCACACATGTCGGTTGTGGATGTTTTGCATGTGTTTCAATGTCTGTGTAGGGAGCAATGCATTTTAGCCTAGCCACACTCACTACAATTCAAATGCCCTACTTTGGCAATCCTGCTGATGGCATCTAATGTGAACTACACCTTTGTGGAAGGTGGACTCCAATAATCTCCATGGTGTGTACTATAACTGCATAGTCCTGTAGTGTAATAAACTAGTTAGGTAGGAGTTCTAATCCCAGCATGACGTCTGTCTGTGTGTGTGTGTGTGTGTGTGTGTGTGTGTGTGTGTGTGTGTGTGCGCAGTGTGTGTGTCTGTGTTTGTAACTCATATCCTGTGTGGAGGTGGTTGTAAGTGTGTAACAACTGGGCCCAATGTGGAGCGTGTTTTGCAAATTTCCTATATGGTGGCTCTAGTATATATCACAATGTCCACCATACAGGGATAACAGATGTGAAATAGCTGAGAGGCTTGGGTGCAAATCTATACCCATACATGTGACATCAAGGCCAGGCAAACACAGTTAGCAACCCCAGTATTACCCAGAGAACACTCTTAACCCATGTCTCATACACACCCACACTTGCCTAGGCAACAGCCAATATGTTGGTAGTACACTGCATTTGCCCACTGATAGTAACTGTGGAGTGACTGCAGTGGGCTACAAAGGGCATGGCACCCTGTCCATCTGTCCAATAGGCATGTACATGCAGACAGTGCACCTTCTCCATGTTCCCCACTGGACACCTGCAACACCTGTGGTGCCATCAGATGTGACCCACAAAGGACATACCATGCCTAAAAACATGCCTTGTATGGACAGATGACACTGACACCAGGGAATTCCATTAGCATGCTATCAATGTAGGTGCAGAGTAAACTTGCTGTCCATTACCAGTTCCTGGCACAGGTGGCCAAGACTGGCACATCTGATGATAATCTGTGTACACAACATGGGCCAGACGCCCCAGGTACATTTCCACATGTCAGTGTACATGCATGTGAGAGGTGTGCACATCCCAGACACCGTCCATGTCATGGACTAAGGAACACATACATGGCAAGAGATGCACAGCATTGGCCACATACAATAGTTACCCAGGTGACTGGATGGTGGATACAATACCACCTGTGTGGGCAAATCCAGAAACTACACCCCTGAGCCACAATGCAGACCATTGTCATGTGGTCTGATGGCTAGGTATACCCATCACCTAGCCTTGTATATCCATCTGGCACAGTCAGTACTGGCACCCTGTGTATGTGTGTGTGTGTGTGTGTGTGTGTGTGTGTGTGTGTGTGTGTGTGTGTGTGTGTGTGTGTGTCTGTTGTATGATACGTATGATCACATTCACACTCACTACAACCCCCATTGGCATACTGAAGCATGCTGACTGATTTCAGACACCTTGCCATACCCTTTGCCCATATAACCTCCGTATGACCTGATACCTGCACAGTAATGTGTTGTGGCAATCTCACTAGTGATGTGTTGTGTTCCTGGCCCTGCCAAGTGTGTCAATGTGTGTGCATCCCTGTGACAATGTGGCTGTGTTGTCACTGGCACCTGTTCATACGGACAGGCATGTGTACTATACCTACAGTATAGCTACCATATCCCTGATGCAGATGTCACTCACCACCACATATATGTTCTGAGGGCTCCTCACCATGTAACCTATGTGGCACATCCAATAACTGCATGGAAATGTGATAGCACTACATAGTCATCAGGAGTCTGATACCCTGTGATGCTAGGTGTGTGACAAAAACATGCTTAGGTTTTACTCTCCCACCTCTCCCTGACTTATTTTTGACACTGTCTGCCTCTCTCACTCCCACTCTGGTGGATGTGGAGACCTCCACCTGCTTTGCTTAGGCAGCAGCATGTGTATTTTAAGTGATGCTCATGATCATTTGATGGCCTCTGCATGAATTGCAGCCCTCCTTTAGATGCTTACATGTGGAACAGCTGTGGTAACATTCCCATAGCCAATTGCATGGAAACACACTCCAATATCTAGGAACATCATGTTGGTGTTGGGCCTTTTCATTCACTGTGAGCAGCAACTTGATCTGTTGTTTGGCAAACTGCATCTCAGATGGATTGGGGATTTACCACTAACAGCATACACTGTGGAAACAGGGCAACACACAGGAGGGGGATGTGCCTGACCTGACTACAGACTGTTATACTGAATTTGGAGTAATGTTGGTTTAACAGGGTGTGTGTGGATATGGCTGTCCTACATGTTTTAATACCTGCCATGTCAGTGCTATGTGTATGAGGAATCTCCATCTGTAGGGTCATCTGCAGGCTGGCCAGTGTGTGGTGCCTTTGATTTCATGTGTTACCCACAGAGCACCTATCTGTGAACTGCAGAAGGAAGTGTGAGGATTGCAGTCTGTAGATGGCAGAACTGTGACAGTTACTGACTTCATATCCATCATAGGACATATGTTGCAACACACCCTGTTACAAAAGTAAATGTATGAGGTTATCACAGCAACATGTCAATATTGGCCCTGTGTATGTGCTTACAGGCACACTTCTGTCAACCTTTGTACATATGTCAAGCATTAAGAGGTGCATATGTGCTGCACACCATAATTAGTGACATCATATCTGATAACAAGCCAGTGAGATATCAGACTGCTACACATGTTATGTACAGTAGGGGTTATATTTGATGACATAACCTGGACATTCTGTGGTAGTGTGTACAGTACTGAGGTCTGTGTAGTTATGGTGAATGTTGACAGTGTGTGTATTGTTAATATGTACTTTGGCCTGTGTACAGACTGTGGTAGATGTCATTGTTCTTGGTCCAATCCTATCTGATGTTACATGCTGCTCCACTGTATGTTACCATATCGGCTTACATGATTGTATTGCATACAGACACATGTCCCATACCACAGACAGGCACAGGACCACACTGTGTAGCAGCCCAGTATATGTAGGGTTTGTGTGTGAGTGGCACATATGAGACTGGTGTTGAACAGATAGTCCATATACGTAATATTATGCTAGCGTACCATATGTGGCTGTGGCTGTGTTCACATTGAATGTAGCTATGCACTTTCACACAGGTGTATCTTACCCTGTGCTGTGACATGCCTGTAGAGCCTGCTATATATACCGGTACATGTGCATTCCCTCATAGGAAATGTAGGCCAGTGCTAAGTCAGTCTGCCTGTAGCCTGCACAGTGCTTTATTACATGCCTAGCAGCTTAGTGTACTTACCCAGTGAGATGTCATGTCCAGATACTTGTCAGATGTACTGCGGCTGGGCCTCCCTAAACAGTCATGTATGTCAGACAGCGCAGTGGGATGCTGTACAAATGTATGTCAGGGGTGTGTGAATGCATAACCTATGAGGGCAAATGTATACCCGTCATTACGTGTTATACCCATCTTCATGGCTGTTAACATCCACATTGTCAGGCTTGGTCCACATGTTTTGCACCAAGGGGTTCTGTGTATACCTCTGGACTGTCCAGAGTGTGTCAGAATGTCCACATATATTGGCCAATATGTCTGCTGTAGTTCACAGGAGCATTATATGCTAGCAGCGGTACTTTACTATGATGTCCTTAGGATGTCTGTCAGTAGCCAATGGCGCACATGTGAAAAGTAGATGTGACCTCCCACACACACCATGTCTGTGAAGACAATCACTATTGCAGTAGCAATAGTCTACTTATATATACCTGCTATACATACCTGACATCCCCTTGCACTATGAAATTGGGACTATAGGGGCTGAGGTAGGGCTACACTCCATGTTCAGGACCTATGGTGGAAATATATGTATATATAATTATCCAGATATCTATATAGATATATACATATCGACATATATGGGTATCTATATGTACATAGATATACATATACACACCTAGATATATACAGAGCAATATATGTCTACACATATACAGATAGTGATACATATGAACATATACGTATATCACGCTGCCATTCCTGCCAGCAGTCCACTGCTGTTGTATCCCCCACACATACGGTGGGGCTGGGGCCATATATCTGTAGGCTTCACTGACACAATGTGTGCCCTTATGCACTCCAGAGGCCAGTGTATGTAACAGTGGTATATGGCCCTGTATTACTGAGTCTGGGGGGGATGCACCATGTATAATCTAGGCTGTTAAAAAATGTGGGGGTATCAGGGGTGAGCTGCCTTAAGGTATTTGGATGTACAGTACCATACAATTCACCTATATTGACATTACTGACATAAATTGGGTTAATGTAGGCCTACTGCCTCCTGCCATACAGACTGTTCTGTTTGTCAGTGTGCTTGTGATTGTGTCAGTTATGCTTTGTTATGTAACAGTTACATCCCATTTGGTCAACTGAAGTCTGTACCACCTAGTGATTGTGTACAGACTGTAGATAGAGACTGCTGAACTATACACCTGCATTACTTACTGTTGATTGTTCGATATCCTGTGGCCCAGTCTGTCTTTACTATTGCACAATTCGAAGGGCTTGGCCTGGAGCGCAACAGTTGTGAACCTTTCCAGACTACTGTATTAGTATAACTGTTTCACAGTTGCATTACTCTGTTTATATGGAGGTCAGTGTCTGAACAGCTATATGACATGGCATATAAATCTGTAATAGTACACAAATAAAGGTATTCCATTCCTGCCAACCTGTGTGTGGTGTTTTATCCTGTGACCTCTCTGTGGGTATCTGTTGCAGGCAATGAATGTCATTTGTATGGGTGGCTCATCCAGTGTCCAGTTGTTAAGGTATTAACTGTAGGCATAGTGGCTGCTCCATATTGTGTGCACCTACTACATAAGTATCTTACTGTACATATCTCTGCATGTATATGTGTGGTCATATGTATATCTATATATATATATATCTATATATATGCATATATATATATATATATATATATATATATATATATATATATATATGGTTCTACCTGACATAGAAAACCACACAACACCGACAACCACATCACCGACACCACATATTCGACAGTCCATAAACACGAAACCACACAACAATAAACGGTACAAAACACATACCACACACCACAATAACAATTAACAAAACACATCCCCATTCCAAACACACACAAGCACATCCTTACAAGCCCACACTAAACCTTACCTAACCCTAAGGTCCACCTACACCCTAACTACTCCCTTAACTCCTAACCCCCCTATCGCCCTAACTCCTAACCACTTAACCCTTAACCCACCCTATCGCCTCCCTAACTCAACTAACCCACCCCTTCCTAACCCTAACTCACTTAACCCACCCCTATCCCCACAGACCGTCAATCTCCACACACTTACCTGCCTCACTAACGCGTCAATACTCACACAGCCTTTCCCCATGTCGGCATCCTCGGCGTTGGTGTTGTCATCCGTCGTGTCGGTCTTCTGCATTGTCGATGTTCTGCCACTCGGTCTTCTTCGATCTTCTGAGCTCAGTTCGATGTCGGTCTTCTGCGCTGTCGACGAAGTCAGGTAGAACCATATATATATATATATATATATATATATATATATATATATATATATATCGGTTTCCTTTATAATTTCGAAATACTGAAATCCCGACTTTCAGTATTTCGAAATTATAATACCGAAGCCTTGAAATGCCAAAACAACAGAAGCACGAAATTCAAAATACCGAAGTTCGGAGCTTCTGGTGTTGCGGTGTGTGAATATATACGTGTAAGTGTAGGTAAGTATGTATGAGTGTGTTGGTTAGGGGCTGTAGTGTATGTTAGTGTGTGTTTTGGCTGTGATGTGTGTGTGCAAGAGGCTGTGAAATGTGTTTGTGTGACTTACCTTTGTGTGTGTGATTGTATGATCTCGGAGTTAGTATATATAAGTAGGGGGGTGTGGGGGTTGCAGGGGGGCTTGCCCCCCTACTTGTCTGTAATGTAGGATTGTTTGTTTGATTGTGGGGGGGAGATTGTGTGTCTATGTATGTGTGTGGTGTATTTATACTGTAGGTTTGCAATTTTAAATGTCGCGGTTATGAAGTTTCGGTATTTAAAGTTTTCGGCTATAGAATTTCAAAATACTGAAATTCGGGATTTCAGTATTTCGGCATTCTATAGTGAACCCATATATATATATATATATATATATATATATATATATATATATATATATATATATATATATATATATATATATATATATATATATGTGTGTGTGTGTGTGTGTGTATATCTGCATCTGCATATGTGTCTGTGTATATGTATTCTGGGGATGTTGATAGCTTCCACATTTTACATTTCTTATGGGAGCCAGACTGTACTGCATGATATGTTACCAATACTAGCCTGACATCATACAGGTGGGATGTAGTACTGTTAACATCTTGTGCCTATATCATGTCAGGTCCTGGTTATGGCATCTGCAACACTTGTATTGTATTGCAGGGTGGATGTGTTTGGCTGTGGGGGGGGGGGTGGGTATACCTATTTATACAAGACGTATATTGTTTGGGGCCTCTCAACCCCATTAATGGTGCATGTGGACATATATGGTTTAGTTAATCTCCCATTGATATCTACACATGTATGTCCATATATACCTATATCGATATATATATATATATATATATATATATATATATATATATATATATATATATATATATCTGCTTACCTATATATAAGTATGTCCATATATACCACATAGATATATATTTGCTTACATATATGTAACTTGCTGCATATATGTAGACATATAGGTGTAGACATATATATGTGTTGATATAGCCATTTGCATGTATATATGTTCATATATATTTATATATATGTATATCTTGTTGTATCTAAATGTTGGAATACATTCTCTGTACTGTTTAATGACCGGGCTGGATGATATGTTTGTGAAAACATTAGAGTTATGTATATCTGGCATGGCTTAGTGGTAAATCACTTTGTCTATGATGTGCAGGGTCCTTGGTTTGAGCCTAGCAGAGGGTGTTTATTTTGTTGCTGAGCAGAACATGGGCCATTGGATACAGAGTGATTAAAGCACTTTAAAGCAGTTGTAAGTGGGTTTGTGCAGAGGTAAGCAGTGCTAACTTCTGCTTATAGTTTCTTATACTCTGTTAGCTTCTGTATTGCTTAACTTGTGTAGGCATTGCTTACCCCTATGCAAACAGGCTTAAACCCACTTACTACTGCTTAAAAGTGCTTACTCCTGCTTACCCCCCATGCTAATTTCTTTAAAAGAAAAGAAAAAAGGGTTGATAGGAAGTGGTGAAAAAGGGGCATAAAGAGGGAAAGACAGTAGGGAAAATAGCTAGGGATGTGCAGTAAGGGTGTAGGGAAGGTCCATAGCTGCCCATTTCTTCTACAGGAACAGATGTGCATATACACTGAATTTGGAGCTAGATTTGGACACTCAAACCCCTGTGAGAGGGGTGAGGACAACAATAATAAGTTGTCATGCCAATTAGACTGGATTACGTGTCCAGTGGACATGTGTGTGAAATGGACAGCTATGTATGGGGTGGGATTTTACTGTGGAAACAGATTGCCCTTTTTTTTCTCAGGTGAGAGTGGGATGTGTGGAGAGGTTGAGGGGTAGTAGGTATATTTGGGGAGGTAGGTTGGGTAGGTTAACAGACAAGGCAAACAAGATGCATACAGGGGCAGTATATGACACATGTGGGGGGTAAACACCTTGATGGGGAGGGGTGTTGGGATATTGGAAGCCTACAAGCCCCCTAGTGGTAACAGTGGGACTGAGGTCCCCACCCGTGGGCAGTTACCACCACGCCTTCACAGCCCCAAAGGTGGCTGAGCTAGGGGCTGAGTTGCAGAGCCAGGCTGACTCTCTAATTGCGACATGCAGCCCTCGAGCTGGTGTCGAAGAGCACCAACCTGTTGGTCGACCTCTCTATGCACCATGACCCCGACCTGGTGCCAGGTGACAAGTACCTGTCCGAGCCCACTCCCATGGGGCGTGCGAGCCCCATCCCCTGAGGCAGTTCCACCCAAAGGTGGTGCAGGACCAATGGACAGAGCAGTCCGGGGTTGGGCACCAGCATGCCAGCTGAGGTGGGATAGGTGGGTTCACTGGGACAGGCCTTCCCAAGTGTGCTATAGTGTTTTGATTTCATCATCATATATGGGTTAGTAATAGTCAACACATTTCAGGATTAGGTATAACAGCATGCATAGATATTCCCATTAACCCAGACACCGGATATGGAACAGTTGCATAGCAAACAGAACACATGCATATATGGGTCCACAGTGGTAATAAGAACAGCATGCAGGTACGTTGATGGGACCATGTCACCAATGTTGGAATAATTTAATATAGCATATGCATGGGAACCATTAAAATATTTATCAAACAATTGGACATTATCAGAGTCATTACATACTAGTTGGTGTGGGTATGTTGACTATTGTTAGAGATAAGGTGGTGGGGGGGAGAAAGATGTCAATTAACAACTAGTATATTCCTGTAGTCCACATTACTTTCCTAGTCAGTGCTGTTATCTGTACCTTACCCTACAGCTTTAGTTTGGACAGTGACATGTCTGTCATCATCGTTACACATGAACCGGTTTTACCTGCAGTATACACCTCTTACCTGGTATACCTGTGGAGGGAATGTTTGTTAATACTAACTGTTTCTACAGATACTCCCATATTCCGGGTTGATGTTTTGCACATAGCTATCCAACTCTTTCTGCACAGACTCTGGCCATGTGTTGACCACATGCTGGTGTGCTGGGACATATCTAGAATATTGTCCTCTTCCACCTTTAGTGACCTGACACACACATATACATGCTTTCCTACACAGTTATATTATGTAGCACAGTGTAGGTGACAGTGACCAGTGATACTTTATTATTCAGAGAAACTGCAACACTCACAAATCCCTACAATACCAGAGTGAACAGTACCAGTACAGGTTATGATGGTCTGCATTTCTCAGCACAGTGTTCATATCCAATGGACCTATGGGAGCAATGTTTGTTAGCACTACCTCACTGTTGCCACACAAAGTTGCAGATTACACATTAGTATTATGCACATACATCTCACTCTGTTACTGTACACACTCTGGTCACAGCTTGACAACATGGAAGTGTAGATAGGAGATACTTGAAATATTACTCTCATGATGTTTGACAATCACTTGTACTCCCTGTTTGCTGGCTAAATGTCTGGGATCATCCCACAGACTTACCAGGGGGACAGGGGACAGGCAGCAGATATGGGCACATATACTGGACATTCGGGCCTCATCTGTACAGTTGTGGGGTATGAATCTGTATGCAGCCTAATTCCACTCCCAGGATTCAGACCATGGCTGTGTCTGCTACAACCTAAACACTGTCCATCACAGTTGTGTCTGCTACATAGATATTGCTGTATATCTGCTTTCTGTCTTATTAATCCCCTGTGCTTTTGCATTCTGACCTTGTATTACAACACTCATATACAGTTTCCTAGACAGTTATATGTTGTTGGACAGTGTGAGTGACAGTGATGTGTAATACCTCATTATTCAGAGCAACTGCATATCATTCTTGTATTTCTGGGTGCAGTGTTAGTATCTGACAGACCTGTGGGACGAATGTTTATTAGCACTACATGAATGTTCCCACACACAGTACCAGGTTCCACATTACTATTATGCACATACATCTCACTGTGTTACTGTACACACTCTGACCACAGCTTGACAAGTTGGGGGTGTAAATGGGACATACGTTGCTTCTTAGTCACATAAGGTATTGGGGAGTTGCTAGTGTGCCAGCTTTGCTCTCATAGCTTTGTGTCAGTCAGTTGTATTTCCTGTATTTCCTGTTTCATTCATAATTAACTATCATGTGACTGTATCTAATGATATATAAGAATGGTGGTTTTAGCTTTTTGGTATCTTGATAAAGCCTGATATTAGTCAGGTGAAAGCGCTTGATTCAGTATTTCTGTGATTTTTATGCAATTAAAGCTTTTGAACTATTACTTCGTGCCAGTTTGACGTTTCTTCAGTCATTGAAGGTGTTCTTGTGATTTATTTCCTGTTTGCTGCCTATAGACTGATTTGTCAGGTTGATAGGCAACAGATATGGGCCACATTAATAGACATTCTGGACATATCTGTACAGCTGTGGGGTATGATTGCAAAGTACTGCATACTATGTAATGCAGACTACTACCACTGGCAGGATTTGAACCATGGCTGTGTGTGCTAAAAAACAACAGTTCACATCTCAGTTGCATGTGCTATTTGGTGTTTGTTGTCTGCATTTTTCCTGTGTACTGTCTATGTGTCACTCAGTTGTACTAAATGGCCTCTGGGGATTACACCTGTCATATACAGGTATTCCTACACATGCAATTTATGGTGCACGGTATGGGTAACAGTGCTTAATACTATGATACTATTACAAGATTGCATATCTACATTACTGTATGTTACCAGGATATGCACATGCAGTCCAGCAGTTAGACCTGTTTTTCCAGGCTATTACACTTTTATTGATTTACAAACAATATGAGACTCTTCCTGCCATATTCTCTAGTGTATGCAGTGCTTGCCTTGAACAATACAGGTTTTATACAAGCAATTAATCTACTACTACTGTTATTTTTATTTCCTATGACAGTAAATGCATGAGTATTACTGACCTGCCTCGCATCACAACCTCGCCAGGCAGCTGATGTGGTCCTCCTGGTTTGCGGCATGCTCCATTGCTGCTTTGGGGGACATAAGAGGAATATTTAGCCCTACCTATCCATGATATACCTGAGCTGGCAATTATTACACACATTCTGGGGTGATACTTACACACGGCTGGAACATCCCCTGATGCTCTAGACTCTCGGAGCCACTCCTCCAAGAGGTCCCCCTTATGCCGCTTCAGGTTGGCATAGTGGTGCCTGATCTGCTCACCAGTTCGGGGTATGCCAGTGGCACTGGTGAGGTCATGGGCCAGATGGTCCCAGGCCTTCGCCTTATATTGGGAACCCTGGTACTGGCCCTGCAGCAGTCTCTGATCATGGTCTTTTACAAGGAATTCTGCCATAACCTTGGTCTCCTGGATGCACCACCACTGTGCCTGGAAGCGCACACTTTCTACCCTTACTGCCATAGTGTCTGCAAGGGGAAGCTGCATCCAGTTATGAGATGTATTCCCGCCTTTTGGGTTTAAGTAGGGCTGATTTCCTGCACCTTTCCATGATTGGCCGGTTTTGAAAAGGCTAAGCTATGGGCAAACCTGCTTAACTAAGGTTGGCATTGGTTAAAGGGGTATAACAGTGGGCACAGTGAGTCAGCTGGCCTACACATTGCTTACACCTCCTAAGCTGGCCTGTGCAATGCTTGGCATTGCTTACATTAGACTTTGCATTACGTATTATATATTTGCCTGGTATCCATGATTAATGTGTATGTACACTCTGTGGGGTCCTTGTGCTTTACTGGGGACTTCAACACTCTATTACAATTATATCTCATTTCTGGGCTTACTGCTGTACTCCATTTCACATATTTATGTTATCTAGTGGGTTATAGAACATATGACTGTATACTGATTCCTTTCACAGGTTCAGCTTGGTTTTACTATGGTGAGGACATGTTTGCTGATATCTTATTCTTCTGTACTTCTGTGATGGCTTGGTGGTTAACTACTATGACTATGATGTATAGGGTCCTTGGTCTGAGACCTGCACGGTTGTTTATTTTGCTGATGAGCAGAAAAAGGGCCGTTGGATATAAAGTGATTAAGGCACTTTTGAGCATTTGTAAGTGGGTGTGCATGGGTTTGTGTGATGGTAAGCACTGCTAACCTGCCGTTACATCTGCTTACAGAGATTTACCTTTAGAACTGCTTAACCAGTGTAGGCATTGCTTTCTGCTGTGCAAACGAGCTTAAGCCCGCTTACTAGTGCTTAAATATGCTTATTACTCAAGATGTGCTCAGAGTAACAGCACTTCTGTTCAGCTCTGTCTATTCCAAATTTCTCTGACAGGATTTTCAAAATATATCTATCAGAAATCTGGTTATTTTTTAATATAAGGATACTTTATGCCTTATACAAGGATAGTATAAAAAAATCTTTTTGATTATTTTATTTTTTCCTGGCAGAAAACATCAGAGATCCTCTGAATTACTTCAATCAACAAGATGAGCTTCAACAAATCTTCTCATCAAGACACAACTTTCAAAAAGGAATTACAATCCTTGTTAGTTAACATTCAGGAACTAACTAGTAAAATGGACCTGAAATTGGATAGTTTTAAGGAGAGCTGTACTAAACAAATGAACATTATACATGAAGAGTTAAAACAACAGAAAGAACAGATTTCAGGTATTGAAACAGCCTTAAATTATATAGATTCTAGGCTCCAAAAAGGTGAGCATAATACAGAATTTCTTTTAAAGCAAAATACTCTCCTTTTGTCTAAAATAGATGATCTAGAAAACAGGTCACATCGTAATAATATAAGAATCTTTGGCTTGCCAGAAAATATAGAAGGAGATAGCATGGAAAAGTTCTTGTCTTTATGGCTACCTGAAATCCTAGAATTACCTGAAGCTCTTTCATATGGTATTGAAAGAGCACACAGATCTATGGTTTCATCAAAAAATAATAAAAGTGATTCTGCAAAATCTGTGATTGTAAAATTCCTTTCTTCACATTATAAACTCTCCAATTAAAATAAAAGACAATATAGTTCATTTTTATAATGACTATTCTCCTGTGGTAATTGCAAAAAGAAAAGTTTTCCTACCATTAATAAGAGAACTTAAAACAATCAAATAAAATCTCATCTATTGTTTCCTGCAAGGCTAAAAATATTCTACCAGGATACATCTAAAATATTTGAAGATCAGGACAGTGTTCTTATTGTTGTTAAATCTAACAAACTTTGGACAGAATAGAAGAAATGGATTGGGCCAATGCTAACTTGAAGAGATTAGCCAAAAATGGAGCCTGGAAAACTCATGAGCATAAGAAGAAGCTAAGAAAATAAAAATCCTGCTTTTATTTGTTTCTATTCACATTGGAAACCTATTTTGTTTATTCTAAACATACTAATGACCCATATGGTTGGGGAAAGTGAAAACTGGAACAACAGGTAAGATTTTACCACTGTTTATTATACTTTTTAAAGATAGTCTTTTCTGTTTTATTTAATGCTTATTATGCAAAGTTTAGTTGTTTCTTATTTGATAGGTATGGGTTACTGCTTAAATTGAGTTATTATTGTAGTTCATCTGTTGCCATTTGTATTGAAGTTCAGTTATATCTATGGGTTGCAGCTTTATTCGTATAATTATTTTCTCTAATAACATGTCTCAATGATTAGGTGCTTATATTTAAGTTAGCATTGCATTAATAATGACTGTTTATATTGTCTTTGAGGAGTTTCTATAGACATGATTTTAGTTCATGTATAAAGTTATTTTATGCATTTACTTTCTCTTAATAATGTCTGGAGGTATTTTAAACATAAACATTGTTGTTGGTAGTGTCTGGAGCTAATACAAAGCATGCTATGTTGCTATAGACGATATCCAGACTGAGTTTGAATTTTGGGGTTGTTGTTGGAAATGTTCAGGAATGTTGTGGGTTCAAAAGTTGCTGTTGGAAATGTACACAGTTGTGAAGTATGGAGATGTCAGGAGGTTAGGTAAACATCTATGTTTGGTTGTCTTGGTTAGGGGCTTTAGTGTGTGTGTTAAGTGTGTGTGTGTGTGTTTGCGGGGAATGTAGGAGTGTGGTGGTGTTTGTCTGTATAGTGTGACCTTGGAGTTAGAATATTTAAGTAGGGGGGTGTGGGGAGTGCAGCCCCCTCATATGATAGATGCATGTGGGCTTGCCCCCCTGCTTTTATGTAGTGTAGGTTTGTGTGTTTGTGTTTTGGGTGAAGGTGTGTGTATGTGTATGTGTGTGGTGTATGTTTACTGTAGTGTTCGGTATTTTAAATTTCACGCTTCTGGTCTTCCAGTCTTCTCGTCTTTCGGGTATCTGGTCTTGGGATTCCAGTGTTCGGTACTGTAAGTGTTCGGGATTTAGTAGTGATCCCATATATATATATATATATATATATATATATATATATATATATATATATATATATACACTATATATATATATATATATATATATATATATATATATATATATATATATATGTATATATATATATGTATATATATACGTATATATACTTGTATATATATATATATATATATATATATATATATATATATATATATATATATATATTTCTTACTATTTATCATTTTTCTTATAACATCCTCAGAGTTATTGTTGCATAATTGACCACCACTTCTTTTCCCACAACCATAATCTAATTTTTCGCAATATATATCTGTCAGAATACATTTCCATTTGAACAAAATTTTATTTAATCTTTCATTCCAAATAACCTATATCACATAAAATAAATTCTTATCTACCCCTTCTCACATATCCTTTCCTTTTGTTCTTATAATATCCATACATAATCATATTCATATTTATATTGTTTATGTCATCAATATTCTCAAAAAAAACATTCTTCATACAACTTTTTTCCAGAGTTTCATGACTTTTTTTACATAAAAAATTGCTCCTTTATTCCACTCACTCTTTCAACTTTTTGTACATAGTATATTCCCTTTTACTGGTAACTTATTTATTACCAGTCTCTATAGGAAATCTGGGGCATTGTACTAAAATGGTATGTCACTGTTTCCTCACTTTAATGGCTTTAATCACTTCTGGGAAATATTCCCATTGATTTACATGGTATTGTTTCAGCTAAATTATAAGATATCCATCTTTCTCTATAGCATCAATATTCATTTTTCAAGTTAATATTTTTCTTGACAATTTTTAATTTCTTTATTTACCTATTATTTTTCTCTTTTTTTGTTATTCTCATCAATTCCCAGATTTCTTGTACTTTTATGTAAACATTCTCACTATTAAATTATCATTCTCATCCTTTACTTAATTTAATACTCTATTACAAGTTTAAAGAAACAGTATAAACAAATGAATTTAGTAACACCAGTCCCCTTTCAACTTAATTCATATACAGTTAACCTCTTTTCACTGGATTTAATCTTGAACCTCATATGAAAGAAAACATTAATTTCATAATTTCCTTTTCGTATTTTACTCTGATTAAATAAACATTTGACATATATGCTATTTTACCATTGATACTTAATTCAGCAGATACATTGTGTAAGGCAAGTGTGCCATATATCCCCATACATGTTTCTTCTTTACACAGAACCACTGTTTTATTAATTTAAAAACATCCTATAATTTTCCCAAATTTTATTCATAGCAAAAGTACTTAATTCATTGTGAAATATAACCCTCTGATTTTCAACACATTACTCAAACCCTTACTTTTATTTTTATTCAAGAGCATTCCCATTTCTTTTAAACACCCATTCAGACAAACCAACACTTCACTTCTCTCATCCATAGTTTGTTCTTAGCAACTACAACTATATCATCTCTATATATGCCAAAACTACCAGTATAACCACCTCCATTTTCATTACATATTGAGCATCTTTCATTTTATAAGCTACTTCAGTCACTATTAGATTCATCACCAATGCAAACAATATTCCATTCATGGGACAGCCTTGTCTCATACCTTACTTCATGCATATTTATTTACTCAGCCACCTATTCCCTAACACTGTTACTCTGTTATTCTGATAGGCACACTCTCCTAATGCTGTTACCTATTCTATACATCTCCATAGCATCCCACAAAGCATCACTTCCTAGGATATCAACTGCCTTGCTAATATCACCTATCATAAGTTTCACATCTTCCCTTTTACTTATAACATTATCCACAATTTCTCTCTCAACTAATAAAAATTGTTGAAATCCCTTCCCTTTTTTACCATATACACTTTCTTCCAAAACATCCCTAATCCTTCCTTTCATTATATCTGTATTATTCTCATAAACATGTTATAATCTGTGTTGTTTAGAGTGATAGGGCTCCAATTGTTTTCATTTTTCTCATTTTTCTTCTATATAAATTTTAATATCCTACTATATAACTCTTCATAAAGAAAACCTCCCTTCAACCAATCATTCACTACATTTGCAAAATGCCCTCTTTGCCAGTTCATTAATTGATTGCGCATTCCACACCCTACACCATCTAGGCCTGATACTATATCAATAATTACTTTCTTAAGTACATCATTTCACTAATAATAATTTATTTTTCAAATTCTTTCTTTACTCATTCTGGAAATTTCTTCACTTTCAGTTCTCTCTTATTTCCCATATGCTGTATAATACTCAGAATTTGCTCTTGTATTCTTTTAATCTCAACTTTTACATTTTTAATTTCTCATACTAATATCATCTTTATTATTTTACCCAAACATGCCTGTAACCCATCTCTTATAAATAATATCTTTGTGTAAACAATAATTCATTGTTTTTCTCCATTTCTATAATATATTTTTTTCATATCACACTACTGGGGTCAATATTAGAACACCCAACATTTGAAATGTCGGGTGTTCTAATATCGACCTGTTTTCAGTGAACACTGAATAAACAGAAAAAGAAAAAGCAAACATACACAAAGGAGAGGGAGACAACAGCAGCAGCAATGTTGACCCCATACCACCAAACAACTCTGAAAATATCGAAGTAACAGGAAACCAAATTCTTTCTGAGGGAAAGAATTCGGTTGTCCGTTTCTGTTGCTTCTGTATTTTCAGCGCTCTGGTGGAAAGTTATGGGTCGGGTTCAGGTAAGTGTGGGATTCTGTGGACATCTGGGTTAGGGCGGGTTAGGTTAGTTAGGGTTAGGGCACGGGTCAGATAAGTGTGCGATTGTGTGGACATGTGGGTTAGGGTGGGTTAGGTGAGTTAGGGTTAGGGTGCGGGTGAGGTGACTGTGCGATAGTGATGGACCTTAGGGTTAGGGTTTGGGTTAAGGTAAGTGGATAGTTAGTGGTGTATGTATAGTTAGTGGTGTATGTATAGTTTAGTGTAGGGTTAGGTGTACGAGTTTAGGTGTATGCGTGTGGACTGCTGTTTGTTTGGTGTGCTTGTGTATGTGTTTTGGAACAGCAAATTTTTTCCCTAGGAAAAAAATTTGCTGTTCCGAATGTTCGATGTTTTTTTTTTTATTGCTAGGGTTCGATATTAGAACACTCGACATTTTGAATGTTTGGTGTTCTAATATAGACCCATACTACTGTCTTGCATTTTTTCTAAATTCTCTAATACACTTGTATAAATTTTCCCCTACTACACTTTCTCTTCCTTTTCTACATTATACTGCCACTGGAGAAACATGTTTTATACTCAGTCCAATTTTTATAGAAGTCCTTCATTGTTATATGATCCTTCCAAAACCACAATACTTCATACTCTCCAATTTCACCACATAATTTTTCTGTTATTCTTTTTATTCCCTTTCCTGTTTTACTGCATTCCCTTTTTTCCATCACCTCCATCTATATTGCTAAAGGATCTGAAAAACCCTTTCACAGCTGTGTCACCATCTGCTACCCCCCCAACCTTCTAATAAGGCAAAACAATCAATTTTAGATCCAAGTGCCCCCTTCTATAAGGCCATTGACTTTGTTTCAAACAGCTAATTTACCACATTTTATCACTTGCAATATTTTACATCTTTCCCATTCTTTTTACATCTCCCCTTAAATTATAATTTTCATTTTAACCACCACATAGTCTAATATTTGATTAAACAGATTCTGTCTTTCCTTGTAAGGTATATATGTGTATAGTATTATAATTCTGTAACATGCTCAATCCATCTCACATCCACAGCAGTTAACCTTCTCACTGTTTCTAATGTAACAGCTGGTGTTTTCACTTTTTTCTTACACAACACAACTCCTCCAGAAAAACTTTCACTTCCCAAGGTCCATATTATATTTCTATCCAACAATTCTGTTTAAAGTCTTTCTTCACTTGTCAGTCTTACATCCTGTAAAATAAAAAGATCCACAATCACATTTAACACACCATTCCAGTATCCCCGTGCTTCTTACAGTGTTAATACTGATCACATTTACTGAAAGTACTCCAAAATTGTTGTTTTTCCTTTTTTTTAAGTTTAAGGAAAATATTTTTAAATTTAAATTTTCTTATTTTTACTCTTTCCCCTATTGAATATTTTCCTTGGGTTATGTATAAATAATCCTTAATCCTCAGAATCAGATTTTTTATGGGTAGAACTACATTTTTTGTGTGTGTCAATCACTTCTCCTGACCCCTCTTCTTGCATGCAAACTCACTCCTCCTTTTTCCCCTCCATATTTTTCTTCTTCTTCTAGAGTTTCTTCTTTACTTAGTTCATCCTCTCCCTCAGTCTCTTGTTGTCCTTCTTCATGTATATTTCCTTCCCTTTCTCCTTCCTTTTTATTATTTACTGTTTGCTTTTGACAGTCCATCCAAAATTGTTTGTTTTTTTACACAACCTGCATTCAGCCACACGGCATCATACCTTGTCACAACCATTAATTAAATGGAAAAAATCCCCACAAGAGAAACAAAATTTAGGCTGGATAGCATATTTTAAAGTTCCTCTATGACCAGCTGTGACAAAGGAGATACTGCCAGCACAGCTAGCTGGAATTCTGTAAATAATTATATGTCCTTTGTGAATATCAACATGATTTATATAGAAGTGTGACAAAGAGAGCTACTGCCAGCACAGCTATCTGGAATTTTGTAAATGGTTGCGTGTCATTTGTGAATGTCAACATCCTTCACGTAAGATACTTGTGTTACAAAAGTATTAGAACTGTAAGTCAGGTGTATATCAAACTGCTGGTACAGAAGTGTGCATTGAAAAGGTTTTTGCAAAGTGCCTAAAATGTAACCACAGCATGCCCTACTGGAATAGAACAGAAATGTACCTACACTACTGTCACTGTTTATATGTGTACATTTTAACAGTGGCAACTGGGCCACATGTGGTTAACTTCAGAAAAATAGCTGAAATTAAACCACTTTATGGATGGGTCATAAAAAAGATGTTATCTTTCAGTTTCAGTACAGCAACAGACACGATGTCTGTGCTGAGATGTTTTCTGTATTGTCTTGGAAGTGTTTTATTGTTTTATGATGTCCAGGATCTGCAAAGATCTAAGAAAAAGCCCTTGTCTATGCAATTTCACAGGTAGATGCTAAATACTGCTAGCTTTCAACAGTGTGGGTTTTACCTGGGATAGTCAGATGACAAGAAATTATGCCATTTTGCAAGCTATTCCAGCAGTAATATTTGAGATATTAATTTAAGAAGTCTCTGAGAGAGACTGAGCATTCTGTATTCTGTCTTTGACCTGACAACATCAGGTAGAGGATCTGTTCGCCATATTTGCCTTGCTGCTCTAGGGTACAGTATAATTCTTTTAGATATAGTTAGGAATATAGCGAAGCTTAACTTACATGTTTTTCTTTATTTATTTGAGACTATCCTGCAATGTTGTTTTAAATATTTCCTGTGATTTTGAATGCTGATGTTACTGTAAAGGTATATTTAGTATTGCCTTGTTCTTTTATTATTTATTATTAAATATATTTAAACCTTTCATTATGGCTGGTCTGTCTAGACATATTTAAACTTTGTGGGTACTTGCATATTTATTTGGTTCACTGTGTATGCCATTACTAATATCCTTGCTCTTGGTCAAACTACCATTTGTATTGATAGTAACATTATACAGTAAGATTGGACACCCTTTGTTAAGGGCCTTAAAGTAGCTGATAAAGAGGTGGCTGGTGGCAGTAATAACTATCTTATAGTATGGGCAGAAGGGGGCATAGCTAGTAAACTTGTGCCAGCCTTTCCCAGGTGTGTGTGTGTAAAACAAATCTCCAAGAGTGTGTGTGTCAACTACTTGGGCAGGGACACGAAGCACTGGTTGGACAGAGAGAGTGTTAGAGGTCTTGGCTTGGCCATTCATCTGAGATCTCAACTCGATATCTGTGCCACTGGGGAGTCTTATTGGGGATCTGGAGAAAGAGTGAGAAACTTGTCCTAGACTGACTGTGGTCTCTTTGTGCTCTTAAGGGAAATTGCACCTGATCCAGAGACCTGCATCTGGAAATACTGTGTGTGTACCTATCATCCTCCCAGTATATGTCCCCCACTGTTGCCAGTGGTGAGGACCAAGGCTCCTTGATTACCGGGCCCATGTTGAGGCATCACATTTATTGATGACAGTGGTGGGATCACCACATTACATACTGGGGTTCAGTGGTATGGATATTGAATTCCTGTAGCCTGTAAACAGTGGACACTGAAGAAGGTGTTTGTACTCTCAGTCAGCCACAGAGTGAACATTCAGAGTTTCACATCACAATAGTTTTATTTATTTTTTGTTAGCTTAGTTAGTGAGGGAGAGCAGGAAATTATGTCAGCAGAGGAGTATGGCAACCTGGCAAGGAGCCAGTTGGCTGAGATGTGCCAGGCCAAAGGACTGGTGCATGCCAACCTGACTAAAGCAATAATGATTGCAGCCTTAGTCACAGCTGCATGACAAACCAGCAACCAGGAGGGCAACCAGACTGGCCTTGGGGATGTGCAGCTCTCAGAAAATGAACAGTTCAACCTTTCCACAGAGGACTTAAACATCCATCTGGATTTAAGGAGACTTGAACTGGAGGCCAAACAGTTGAAATAGAATCGGCAGAGAGCCTGCAGCATTTGGAGGTCAAAGCAAAAGCAGCAGAGAGACTGAGATGTCTGGAAGCTGAGGAAAATGAGAGGCAGAGGCAACATGAAAAGCAGATGGTGACTCTTTGCCAGGGTCATGGAGGTAATGGGGAAGGGAATAACTGAACCCCAGAAGCAACAAAGGTCAGTAAATGTCTTCCACAATTTACAGAAGGTGATACTTTTGATAGTTGTATTGATATGTTTGAAAGGGTATGTAAACAGAATAATGTTGACCAAGGGCTCTGGGTATGGTTCCTGACCCCCTTACTCCATGGTAAAGCGTTAACTGCTATTTCTAAACTCTCTGATACTGATTGCTTAAATTATAATACTGCTAAAATTTTTATTGGAGTGTTTTAAGTAAACATCTGAAACGTATAGAAAAAAGTTCCATGTGCATAGATGCAAAGCAGATGAAAGTGTGTGTGAATATATTGCTGAGTTAAACACTTATTCTCATACATGGGTGAGTGGGTGTCAGGTCACCACTTTTGAAGGACTGGCAAACCTTTTGGTGAGAGTCCTTAGCACTTTGCCTGAGGACATGAGAATCTGGTTGGCAGATAGGGAATGTAATACCGCAGAGGAGTTGGGGAAAAAGGGACACCTATACCTAGCAAGCAGGGCATCACTGCACAGGAAAGGGATACCCAGTGCTGCACATGGATCTAAGGGAACCCATGGTGAGCAGCCTAAACCACCCCAACAAAGTCCACCAGTAACAGAGGAAGTCACTATTTCAGGCCAGGATCAAGGGTTAAATGTTTTACATGCAACCAGTGGGGCCATGTAGCATATAGATATCCATGTAGGCAAGGTGGGGAACAAACTGTGGGAGAGCCAGTAAATGGGAATGGCAGACTGCCAGGAGTAAGTTGTCTGGAGACAACAAGGATACCACACTACCACATGAGGTTATATCCTATCTTAGTAGATGGGAAACAAGCTACTGCTAAGAGAGTCACAGCCTCTGACCTAACCATTGTGAAGCCTGCAGTGGTTAAACAGGAGCACTGCTTGCTTGGGCAGTCTACTCCAGTCAGAGCTTTAGGAGGGACCTTTGGCTAGGGTTCACCTTGACTGGGAAGGTGGAAAAGGAAGCAAGCAAGTAGGTGTATTTGATGATATTCCTGCAGATGTTCTGATAGGGAATGATTTTGATAATACAGCACCTTGTGTGCATGCAGTGACATACAGTTAGGCTTGGAGACAGGCATGTGGGTCTGGCAGCCTGGTTGGGGGCCCAGACTGACCGCAGATTTGAAGCCAGAACTGGTGAGGTGGTTACTTCAGGGAGGGAGCTGCCCTGTAGCAGCGAGACTGAAGGTGAGCTACAGCTGCTTGCAGGTATTGATGTTTGTTTGGACAGAGTGAGTGTAAGGGCAGAGGTGAGTAGTAATAGTACCCAGAATGACAGTGAGGCACAGTTGTCAAGCAATACCAGACTTCATGTGGAAGTAGAGCTGGGAAGAGTTACAAAGAGACAGATGGGACAGGCTTATCTCTCAGGCCCTACATTACAAGGCTTGAGGGAAGTAGCTAGTAAGGCACCTGATTGTCAAGGAAAAGGGGAATCTGTATACTGGGACAAAGGGTTACTGTATTGCGAGTGGACCCCTGAGGGAGGACTAGAGGGTGAGAGAATACAGCAGTTGGTAGTGCCCATAACCTACCAGCTGGAACTACTAGTGATAGCCCATGGCATTCCCTTTGCAGGTCATATGGGGATAAAGTGTATAAAGAGACATATTATGCAGAACTTTTATTGGCCTGGGATTTCCAGGGATGTAGCATGGTACTGCAGGACCCGTGAGCAGTGCCAAAAAGTAGGCAAGCCAGGAGACAAGGTCAAAACTCCTTTTGTGTCTTCACTTGTGATTATGGAGCCATTACAGAGGGTAGCTATGGATATTGTGGGGCCTCTAAGTACTCCAAGTTCCACAGGGAAGAAGTATATATTAGTGGTAGTAGATTATGCTACCAGATACCCTGAGGTGGTGTCTCTTTCCTCCATCAAGGCAGAAAAGGTGGCAAATGCTTTGTTAGAGATTTTCAGCAGAGTAGGTTTCCCAAAAAAAATACTGACTGACAGAGGTACCACTTTCACACTAGACATGCTGGCCTGTCTGTGGAAGCACTGTGGGATAAAGACCACCCCCTATTATCCCGAGACTAATGGTGTGGTAGAGAGGTTAATCTCTATACTAAAGACCATGCTACCAGTTTAAGTGGAAGTGGGGCAAATATTTGCCCTATCTGTTGTTTGCTCATAGAGAGGTACCCCAGGAATCCACAGTTTTTTCACCCTTTGAGTTGATGTATTGGCATGGGGTGAAGGGACCTCTAGATTTGATTCATGATGAATGGGAGGGTGAATGTGAATCCCACAATAAGTCTGTTGTGGCATATGTCCTAAACCTCAGAACAAGGCTCAGGGAACCAATGGGCTTGGTCCAGGAGAACCTGGCAGAAGCTCAACAGCAGAAAAAGGTTGGTATGATAGAAATGCCTACGCTAGAGATTATGCAGTAGTGCATCAGGTTATGGTTCTCATTCCTGTCAGACACAACAAGCTGTAGGCAGCTTGGGAGAGACCCTTCAAAGTAGTAAGGAAGGTCAGTGATGTTAGCTACAGGGTAGAACTCCTAGACAGGAGGCAGGGGCACAAATTTTACTATGTTAACATGACAAAACCTTACCATGATAGAGAGGTCCTTGTGCAAAAAATTTGCAGTAAGAGGCAGGAGGAGTCTGTGGGGGAATCAATGGCTACAGGGAGACAGCCAAAAAAATCCCAAATTACTACAGTGTAGCCTAAGATTGCAGGCATATGATAGGACAGTGCAGCACTGTACTGGGGTTAGCAATGCCAAGGCAGCTGGAATCTTAAGACAGGGAATGGGGTAATGTATTCCCAAATAGACACATCCCTCTCAAACAATGTTTCTCAAGCGTCACTTGAAAAACTAGCTCAAGTCTTTGAGGGGAAGAAATGTGACAACGGAGGTACTGCCAGCACAGCTAGCTGGAATTCTGTAAATAATTATATGTCCTTTGTGAATGTCAACATGACTTATATAGAAGTGTGACAAAGAGAGATACTGCCAGCACAGTTGTCTGGAATTTTGTAAATGGTTATGTGTCATTTGTGAATGTCAACATGCTTCATGTAAGATACTTGTGTTACAAATGTATTAGAACTGTATGTCAGGTGTATATCAAACTGCTGGTATAGAAGTCTGTGTTGGAAAGGCTTTTGCAAAGTCAATAAAATGTAACCACAGCATGCCCTATTGGAATAGATCAGAAATGTACCTGCATTATTGTAACTATTTTGATGTATATATTTTAACAGTGGCAAATGGGACACAGGAGGTTAACTTCAGAAAAAAATAGCTGAAATTAAATTACTTTATGAATGGGTCATAAAAAATATATTATCTTTCAGTTTCAGTGCAGCAACAGACACAATGTCTGTGCTGAGAAGTTTTCTGTATTGACTTGGAAGTGTTTTATTGTTTTATAACTTCCAGCATCTGCAAAGATCTGAGGAAAAGCCCTTGTCTATGTATTTTCACAGGTGGATGCTAAATACTGCTGGCTTTCAGCAGAGGAGGTTTTACCTTGGCTAGAGTCAGATGACAATAAAATACATCATTCTGCAAGCTATCCCAGCAGTAATATTTGAGATATTAATTTAAGACCTCTCTGAGAGAGACTGAGCATTCTGTATTCTGTCTTTCACCTGACAACATTAGCTACAGGATCTATTCACATCTGCCTTGCTGCTCTAATTAAGTCAGTGTATGAGGGTACAGTATAATTCTTTTAGATAGAGTCAGGAATTTAGCTAAGCTTAACTTAGATGTTTTTCTTTATTTATTTGAGACTGTTCTGCAATGTTGTTTTAAATATTTCCTGTGATTTTGAACTCTGATGTTACTGTAAAGGTATGTTTAGTATTGTCTTGTTATTTTATTATTTATTATTGAATATATTTAAACCATTCATTGTGGCTGGTCTGTCTAGACATATTTGAGTTCTGAGAGCACTTGCATATTTATTTGGTGACACTGTATAGGCCACTCCTAAAAGCCTTGCTGTTGGTCAAACTACCATTTGTATTGATAGTAACATTATACAATAAGATTGGACACCCTTTGTTAAGGGCCTTAAAGTAGCTGATAAAGAGGTGGCTGGTGTCAGTAGTAACTACCTTATAGTCTGGGCAGAAGGGGGCATAGCTAGTAAACATGTGACAGCCTTTCACAGGTGTTTGCATGTGTAAAACAAATCTCCAGTAGTGTGTGTGTGTGTGTGTGTGTGTGTGTGTGTGTGTGTGTGTGTGTGTGTGTGTGTCAACTACTTGGGCAGGAATAGAATGCACTGGTTGGACAGAGAGAGTGTTGGAGGTCTTGGCTTGGCCACTCAGCTGAGATCTCAACTTTATAGCTGTGCCAGTGGGGAGTCTTATTGGAGATCTAGAGAAAGAGGGAGAAACCAGCCCTAGATTGACTGTGGTCTCTTTGTGCTCTTAAGGGAAATTGTACTTGATGCAGAGAGCTGCATCTGGAAATACTGTGTGTGTACCTGTTATCCTCCCAGTGCACATCCCCCACTGTTGCCAGTGGTGAAGATTGAGACTCCTTGATTACTGGGCCAGTATTGGGGTGTCACACCAGCCACAAAAATATCACTTGACAGGTGTTTCTCTGAGTGTTTCCTCATGTTTTTTTTCACATTTCCAAAACAGCTTACACCCTCCACCCCATTCCATAAGTTTCTCTCATCTCTAAATTTCACAAAGTTATTAATAGTTTCACACAAACCTTGCATGGATTTTTAACATCTTCTTCCATCATTTCGTCATCTCTAAACTGCAAAGTAACATTTTTTAACATTTATTACCAGAAAACAAGTTATTGTTCCATGGATAAATGTTCTTGTTCTGTTACACAGTTCAAGAAATTTCATCATCTGTCCCTCAGTTTCAAATGTTAAATCACAAAACGTATCTGTCCCTATATGTATAAAAGACTGGATTTCTTGAGCTTTAAACCTAGGATCAGTTACCAAATTGTCTGATATGTAATGTCTGTCCATTACACTATCATTTGTTGTTCTTATTCTCACAGTTGGCCTCTTTTTAAAAACAGTTTTACTTACAGTTTGTTGCTGCTCTCCTTTTTTGAATGCTGTCACTGCTGCATACGTTTTAAATATCCTGCTCAATTTGTAGCTGCTTTCATGTCTTAATTTTGAGTACTGCTGCAACTGCTGCACTCTTTGTTGCCATGTCACTCAATTTCTTCCACATATTATCATCCTCAGCACTTCTGAAGTTGATATCTGCCATTTCACCCCATGAGTCACCCGAACTGTCACATGGATCATCTTGCTTGAGTATTTTCAACAGTATATCATCTGCAAACTCTCCTGATGCCAGTTTTTTTATCTGTACCACTCCAATGGACTTGCTTACTTCATTCTCCATTGAGACAGCTAAATGCTGCTCATTTGGTTCTACTATGAAATGCTGACTTCCTGAAAGTTAAGGTTCATAGGTTCATAGGTTGGTACTAGGCTATCAGCCCTAGGGCCTATACAAGCCTAGCCATAACAATTCCCTGGCTATTTCTTCCCACATTATTTACTTTCCTGGACCCCTGTCTAGCAGGGCGACTGACGTGATCCCTGGGGTGAATTTCCTTTCTCCCATCCAATCGTCAAGGTTCCTCTTGAAGAGGTCCAAAGAGGAACTCTGCTTGACATGTATGGGCAATCTATTCCAGAGTCTGGGGAGTCTCTGGGTCAGGAACCTATCCCTCCAGCATGTTTTGTTTATTGTGATGACAAGGTTTAGATCCCTGAGCGTGTAGCTCTGAGGGATTGGGATTTCTTTAAGTGTAGCATGTCCAACAGCTCTGGGTTTGACATGGCCTTGTATGTTAAGCAGAGATCGCCTCTGAGTAGACGATATGCGACAGAGTATAGCTGGAGTTTTTTAAGGCGGTCAGCGTAGGGCATCTGCTTTAGGCCTGTGATTCTTTTAGTGAGGTATTTCTGAGGCCTTTCCAGTTGTTGCAGATGTCTTGAGAGGTACATACCAAATGGGGCATTGTATTCTATAATGGGTCTAATGAGGGATGAGTACAGTGGGACAATGACCTCCTTTTTTCTGTATGAAAAGCCCTTCGTGATGAGGTGTGCCACATAGAAGGATTTCCTGACTGTTGTGGCGATGTGGTTATCGAAGGTGAGACCACTGTCCACCTGTGTCCCTAAGTCTCTTATCACACTTTCTGTGTTTAGTGTACTGCCACCTATATGGTAATTCATGGATACATGTTTTTTCCCAAAGGGGATAACAATACATTTCTTGGCATTGAGCTTGAGCCCCTGGCTCTGACACCAAGCATCTGTTTCTGTAAGGCCCTTTTGTAGAGTATCCACATCATTTGGGGATTCAATAATGGCTCCCAGTTTGCAGTCATCTGCAAACTTTGTTAGCCAGAGTCTCTTAGTGTTGACCTGTACTTCAGAGAAGTAGATGCCAAACAAGAGCGGCCCCAGGACTGAACCCTGAGGTACTCCACTTGTCACTTGTCTGGAGCTGGATTTGGAGTCGGCTACTTTTACAGTGTGGGTTCTATCAGTAAGCCATTTAGCAACCCATTGGGCAAAAGAATGAAAACAAAAAATGCCCCAAACCCAAAAGGGTGAAAACTCCTTTTCTTCTTGTTTTTTCACCTCCTGAACTTATATTTACCAACTCAAAGATTTAAAAGTGAGTCATTGCCATTGCATAATTAGAAGTCATAACAGGAGTTATATCCTATAGGAAAAAGTCTTCAGCCTTATGCCTTTCAACTTTCTTTTCTGCAGACTATTGACACTTTACTACTTTTTCCTCATGCATGTGTAGGGAAACCTACTCATTTGTATCCTCCACCTCACAGGAATCTTTATCTGTATTCTCCTACTCCATATTGAACACAGTTTTCTCCAAATTCGCATTTTCTCCTCCACACTATCTATAGCTTTTCTACCTTCCTCCATGGTACTGATTCTCTTAGGCATCTTCCTTGTTGCCAATGGAGCCTTCTGGCATCATCTAGCCATTCCAAAGAGGAGGGGAAGTTCCTTGATGCCATGGCCAAATTTCCCAAAGTAGTATAAAGCACTACCTCAGCTCTCCCGTAAAAACAGGACACTAACCTAAGGGGACTAACCTAGTCTACAAAGGATAAAAAAAATAAAAATAATAAAAATATTCCTCCAACTAATACAAGTATAGAAAACGTAAGCATTTTTGATAACTATTTTTATATTTATAAAGTTGTATTTTACAAAACAATTGATTACATTTAAAAGCAATGTCTTGGATGAATTTAAAAATATAGCATACACTTGCAATCATATAAATTCTGAGCACATCCTAATAACAATAGGTATAATCTTATAAAATGAGGAAAATATTCCTAGTACTTACATGAAAAAAAGTTAACATTAAACAAACTGTTTCAGTCAGCATCACTAAATAAACCCACTTGTTGTATTTTGCTTATTACACTTTCCCACGTCTCATTAACAAAACTATTTTTTACTTTGGGTTGGACTTATTATGCTTCTGTCCTCGAGAGAAACTTAAACTATCTACTAATCATATTTTATTCATAGGATTAATTAAATTTTTAATTGTACTTTAATAGATCTTCACCTTTGTATGCTGTTAATCAAATTCTGTATTTTTGTAAATGCAGCAAATAGTTTAAGCTGTGTTTTTTAATTGTATGGTTATTACTTATTATGTGTTTGCTGTGTTTGTTTATTATAAAGAAATTCTTTGCAATAAAATGTTTTTTGGCAAAAAAAAGGTATTATGTGGGTGTCTGGTAACATATTTGGTTACTATTACAGCAGCAATTAGGTGGGTGGAAGACAGAATTTTTTTTTGATGACTGGTTAAGGTATACTCTGCACTGGAATGGTAAAATCAAACTGCTGACTAGCTAGTTGCTGTCACCATAGACATTCTATTTTGCCATGAAACATCAAGAATGGCCTGGGAATCTTCGAGTCTATGATCCTATAGGAGGGGCATATAGTTAAAACACATTTACAAACAGATGTGGTCATCTTTGTAGATGTGTATTTAGATTCATAACAAAGCTTATGTATAAAGATATGGAATCCACATCCAGGGATCATAAAATCATAGAAGATTACTAGGCTATTGAACAGGAGGTCACTTTAAGCCTGTTTCATCTCAATGTAATGCCATAGAAATGCTAGTCAATACCCAAGGTTGCATTTAGCTGATGATTGCCCATGTCCAGGAGGGTTGTGGGCTATACCCCCAGTAAGAATTTATGGTGCCCAGTCCACTCATCTGGGTTCCTCTTGAACAGTGTCATAGACGTGCCTCTGCTTCACATGATGATGGCAGCCTGTTCCAAAGATGTGACAGTTGCTGGGAGATAACTCCGTCCCCCCAGCATGTCCTATTGAAGTTGCAGGCCATATTTAGGTCTCTGGAATGGGTAGCCCTAGTCCCATTTGATTCATAGATATGCAGCAATTCATTAGGTTTGGGTCTTGGATTGCTCTGTAGGCCTGGCTTAAGACTCCCCTAAGAAGTCTATATGATACAGAGTATAGTGATAGAGATTTTAGTTGGTCTGTGTAAGGCACATGCTGGAGCCCTTTGATCTTCTTTGTTAGAAAACTCTGAGGTCTCTTTAATTGTGGCAAGTGCTTAGTATGGTAAATGTCAAACAGGGCATTATATACTCAATTATGGACTGGATAAGTGCTGAGTATAGGGGGGTTATAATTTCTTTTGCTCTCGTGGCAATGTCTTTACTATTCAAGTGCGCTACATAGAAAGCTCTCCTTACAGGGATGTAATCATTACACTATACTCATCTCTCAGGCCAATCATTAAATGAATGCTCCATTTGGTATGTACCTGTCCAAGCATTTGACACAATTAGATTCCAATATTTTCCTTATTAAAAAAATCAAGAACATAAATCATAACATTATGTAGACTGTCTCAAAGCCTTGTCCCTTCAATGTATCATACAGGCAACTAAGACGTGACCTCTGCCTCACATATAGTGCCTTAGCAGACCCTATCCTGTCTGATCTATTACACATTTATAAGGCAAATGGTAAAACAAACACTGGTCATAATGTATGAACCAAACAAACTTGTAAAACCAACACAAATGCACAGCTCAGCAAACGAGTCTTCTATTAGATACTTTGTTACTTAAAGCACTTTTCGTTTGCACCGAAGCAAACTTCTTCAGAAGTAAAAAAAGATTGCAATACACATGACTTTTAAAAAACAGTGGAAGTGACAATTTTGCATCAGCAATCACAATCAATTAAACCCTCATAACTGCTTAAAGCAGTATGTAAGTGTAAATACATTTACCAAGTTACATCTCCAAACTAAACCCCTATAAAATAGCATATTTGAATTTCAAAGTAATAAATATATATATATATATATATTCAACTCTAACACAGTTAAAATAGTATATAAAATTAAACTGCACTAAAACACTACATTTAATACGGCTGTTGTTCCAGCTTGTCAATTACCAAAAGGACAATAAGATCTGACTAACAATTAATTTTAAACAATTATCTTCACAAGTTTATAAGAAAGCAAAAAACCTAAATATTACATGGGTAATGCATTTATAATCAAACTTAGCACCATCATTCAGGGTACTTCTCCAAGAGTGATAATAGTCCAAAAAAACGAAAATAGCTGGATAATATATAATATTTTATTGTATAAAGCACACAATTCAGACAAACTGATCAAGCGCTTTCATCTCCTTCACGGAGACTTCCTCAGAATCAAAACCTTTAACAGATTTTAATGTAATTGATTTTCCAGGGATGCAAACTCGGCTGACTTGTTACTTAGGAATGGGGTTGAGGATTGAGACTCCTTGATTACTGGGCCAGTATTGGGGTGTCACACCAGCCGCAAAAATATCACTTGACAGGTGTTTCTCTGAGTGTTTCCTCGTGTTTTTTTTCACAATTCCAAAATAGCTCACACCCTCCACCCCATTCCATAAGTTTCTCTCATCTCTAAATTTCACAGAGTTATTAATAGTTTCACACAAACCCTGCATGGATTTTTAACATCTTCTTCCATCATTTCATCAGCTCTAAACTGCAAAGTAACATTTTTTAACATTTATTACCAGAAAACAAGTTATTGTTCCATGGATAAATTTTCTTGTTCTGTTACACAGTTCAAGAAATGTCATCATCTGTCCCTCATCTTCAAATGTTAAATCACAAAATGTATCTGTCCCTATATGTATAAAAGACTGGATTTCTTGAGCTTTAAACCTAGGAACAGTTACCAAATTGTCCAATATGTAATGTCTGTCCATTACACTATCATTTGTTGTTCTTATTCTCACAGTAGGCCTCTTTTTAAAAGCAGTTTTACTTACAGTTTGTTGCTGCTCTCCTTTTTTGACTGCTGTCACTGCTGCATATGTTTTAAATACTGCATTCTCTGCTGCCAGAAAACCAGACTCCTGCTCAATTTGTAGCTGCTTTCATGTCTAAATTTTGAGTACTGCTGCATATGTTTTAACTGCTGCACTCTTTGTTGCCATGTCACTCAATTCCTTCCACATATTATCATCCTCAGCACTTCTGAAGTTGATATCTACCATTTCACCCCATGAGTCACCAGAACTGTCACATGGTTCATCTTCCCTGATTATTTTCAACAGTATATCATCTGCAAACTCTCCTGATGCCAGTTTTTTTATCTGTACCACTCCAATGGACTTGCTTACTTCATTCTCCATTGAGACAGCTAAATGCTGCTCATTTGGTTCTACTATGAAATGCTGACTTCCTGAAAGTTAAAATTCCAAAAGAATGAAAACAAAAAATGCCCCAAAACCAAAAGGGTGAAAACTCCTTTTCTTCTTGTTTTTTCACCTCCTGAACTTATATGTACCAACTCAAAGACTTAAAAGGTGAGTCATTGCCATTGCATAATTAGAAGTCATAACAGCAGTTATATCCTATAGGAAAAAGTCTTCAGCCTTATGCCTTTCAGCTTTCTTTTCTGCAGACTATTGACACTTTACTACTTTTTCCTCATGCATGTGTAGGGAAACCTACTCATTTGTATCCTCCACCTCACAGGAATCCTTATCTGTATTCTCCTACTCCATATTGAACACAGTTTTCTCCAAATTCGCATTTTCTCCTCCACACTATCTATAGCTTTTCTACCTTCCTCCATGGTACTGATTCTCTTAGGCATCTTCCTTGTTGCCAATGGAGCCTTCTGGCATCATCTAGCCGTTCCAAAGAGTTGGGGAAGTTCCTTGATGCCATGGCCAAATTTCCCAAAGTAGTATAAAACACTACCTCAGCTCTCCCGTAAAAACAGGACACTAACCTAATGGGACTAACCTAGTCAACAAAGGATAAAAAAATTAAAAATAATAAAAATATTCCTCCAACTAATACAAGTACAGAAAACTTAAGCATTTTTGATAAATATTTTTATATTTATAAAGTTGTATTTTACAAAACAATTGATTACATTTAAAAGCAATGTCTTGGATAAATTTAAAAATATAGCATACACTTGCAATCATATAAATTCTGAGCACATTCTAATAACAATAGGTATAATCTTATAAAATGAGGAAAATATTCCTAGTACTTAGATGAAAAAAGGTTAACATTAAACAAACTGTTTCAGTCAGCATCACTAAATAAAACCACTTGTTGTATTTTGCTTATTACACTTTCCCACGTCTCATTAACAAAACTATTTTTTACTTTGGGTTGGACTTATTATGCTTCTGTCCTCAAGAGAAACTTAAACTATCTACTAATCATATTTTATTCATAGGATTAATAAATTTTTTAATTGTACTTTAATAGATCTTCACCTTTGTATGCTGTTAATCAAATTCTGTATTTTTGTAAATGCCGCAAATAGTTTAAGCTGTGTTTTTTAATTGTATGGTTATTACTTATTATGTGTTTGCTGTGTTTTTTTATTATAAAGAAATTCTTTGCAATAAAATGTTTTTTGGCAAAAAAAAGGTATTATGTGGGTGTCTGGTAACATATTTGGTTACTATTACAGCAGCAATTAGGTGGGTGGAAGACAGATTTTTTTTTTGATGACTGGTTAAGGTATACTCTGCACTGGAATGGTAAAATCAAACTGCTGACTAGCTAGTTCCTGTCACCATAGACATTCTATTTTGCCATGAAACATCAAGAATGGCCTGGGAATCTTCGAGTCTATGATCCTATAGGAGGGGTATATAGTTAAAACACATTTACAAACAGATGTGGTCATCTTTGTAGATGTGTGTTTAGATTCATAACAAAGCTTATGTATAAAGATATGGAATCCACATCCAGGGATCATAAGATCATAGAAGATTACTAGGCTATTGAACAGGAGGTCACTTTAAGCCTGTTTCATCTCAATGTAATGTCATAGAAACGCTAGTCAATACCCAAGGTTGCATTTAGCTGATGATTGCCCATGTCCAGGAGGGTTATGGGCTATACCCCCAGTAAGAATTTATGGTGCCCAGTCCACTCATCTGGGTTCCTCTTGAACAGTGTCATAGATGTGCCTCTGCTTCACATGATGATGGCAGCCTGTTCCAAAGATGTGACAGTTGCTGGGAGATAACTCCATCCCCCCAGCATGTCCTATTGAAGTTGCAGGCCATATTTAGGTCTCTGGAATGGGTAGCCCTAGTCCCATTTGATTCATAGATATGCAGCAATTCATTAGGTTTGGGTCTTGGATTGCTCTGTAGGCCTGGCATAAGACTTCCCTAAGACGTCTATATGATACAGAGTATAGTGACAGAGACTTTAGTCGGTCTGTGTAAACCACATGCTGGAGCCTTTTGATCTTATTTGTTAGAAACCTCTGAGGTCTCTTTAATTGTGGCAAGTGCTTAGTATGGTAAATGTCAAGCAGGGCATTATATACTCAATTATGGACTGGATAAGTGCTGAGTATAGGGGGGTTATAATTTATTTTGCTCTTGTGGCAATGTCTTTACTATTCAAGTGCGCTACATAGAAAGCTCTCCTTACAGGGATGTAATCATTACACTATACTCATCTCTCATCAGGCCAATCATTAAATGAATGCTCCATTTGGTATGTACCTGTCCAAGCATTTGACACAATTAGATTCCAATATTTTCCTTATTAAAAAAATCAAGAACATAAATCATAACATTATGTAGACTGTCTCAAAGCCTTGTCCCTTCAATGTATCATACAGGCAACTAAGACGTGACCTCTGCCTCACATATAGTGCCTTAGCAGACCCTATCCTGTCTGATCTATTACACATTTATAAGGCAAATGGTAAAACAAACACTGGTCATAATATATGAACCAAACAAACTTGTAAAACCAACACAAATGCACAACTCAGCAAACGAGTCTTCTATTAGATACTTTGTTACTTAAAGCCCTTTTCGTTTGCACCAAAGCAAACTTCTTCAGTAGTAAAAAAAGATAGCAATACACATGACTTTTAAAAAAACAGTGGAAGTAACATTTTTGCATCAGCAATCGCAATCAATTAAACCCTCATAACTGCTTAAAGCAGTATGTAAGTGTAAATACATTTACCAAGTTACATCTCCAAACTAAACCGTTATAAAATAGCATATTTGAATTTCAAAGTAATAAATAAAAATATATATATATATTCAACTCTAACACAGTTAAAATAGTATATAAAATGAAACTGCACTAAAACACTACATTTAATACGGCTGTTGTTCCAGCTTGTCAATTACCAAAAGGACAATAAGATCTGACTAACAATTAATTTTAAACAATTATCTTCACAAGTTTATAAGAAAGCAAAAAACCTAAATATTACATGGGTAATGCATTTATAATCAAGCTTAGCACCATCATTCTCATCTACCTAAGCTTTTGCATTTAAGTATGCAACTAATAGAACACAGGTCATTAAGACCTGGAAATGTATAGGCATTTAATCTAACCTGCCATGCAAGTTCAAGTTCTTCCAAGCATAAAGGAACAAGCCCACCCCGCAACGGTTGACATACTTGGTCAATAGCCATGTAAGTTAATTTGTGTCCATGGAAGAAGTGGATATGCTTAACCAATGCATTTTCTAATTTAACTTTGGATATTGCATATTGATGCTCATACACCCTATCACGGAGCCTATGCTCCGTTTTTCCGATGTAGAATGCTGGGCAAAGTTTGCATCTTGCTAAGTACACAACATTTCTAGACTGGCAATTAAATTTAAAATTCACCCTATATTGGACTTGGTTGGTTGTGAAGGAATTGGTAACATAATGATGAATCATGTCTGAACTTTATCACTACCTTTAGTTTGGACAGTTATTTGCTGATCGAGATCTTAAAGAAGAATTGGAATTTATTTAAGGTCACTCATTACTGTTAGATAAGCTTGGAGAGTCCCCTAATATAACTTTTAGGAGAGGGAGAAACCTTTAGAACCTGTTGGAATTACAACCTAGAAATTCTCCTAGAATTACAGGTATGTTTAAATGTGAATCCTGCAGTGTATGTAAATATATTGAAATTACCTTAAAAAGTAAAATACATAAAATAAAACTACCACTGCTACAATGCAATACAAAAACACAAAACCATGCAAAAACATTTACAACTTTGTACCTCTTCAGCTATTACAACACCTAAAAAATGGAGAGAGACACCCAGATGCTAGACTCACTAATTCTGTAACAAACACTGAGCCTTAGTCTACTCTTCCACTAAAACAAGAACTTTTTAAGAAAACTGGGCACCCTGGGTCTTAGGATGTTCAGCTTAAATGAACACAGCCTCTTCAGCAGCATCACTGAATTACACTCATGGATTGCTGTACCCTCCCCAGACCTGGCTAACAACCAGCATCAGTGATGAGGAAATCCTTACACATACTTAAAATACGCAGGATCATATTAAAAACTACATGTGCATGAGGTCTAGCTATTATATACCATAAAAGCCTGAATGCCCATGTTCTAACCACTACTACATTTTGATAAAGCAGAAATACTCATAACTTTCATCAAACTCAACACATGTAAGAACATATGCTTCATAGGTACTTACATATGCCCACATAATAACTGCATATTCACAACTGAAAATATAGTATCTTAGATGATAGCCAACATAAACTACAGAACCATAATAGTTAGGTAGGCTTATAGGCATACATCCATCAGATCATTAAGTAGCCTAGCTCAAATTTCAAATTGCTGCACAGCACTGTCTGGTAAACTGACTTGCTCAAGGTCACACAATAGGCAAACGAAGGCTAAGGGAATCAAACCTTGTACCACAGGAGACAGCTTGTTAATAGCTCATTTTCTTAGCCAACTGCTTTAGCTGCCTTAATATCGACTGGCCTGACCTAAAAGCTCTAGTCAAAATTAGTGACATTAATATCTACACCTGGCTAACTGACAACAACAAAATGACTCATGAAGGCAAGAGATGAAGCTTGGAATAAATGGCAGAAGCAAAAACCTAAACTCAGCTTTCAAACTTAATTACTTCACTAACTTACAGCAAGCCCAAATAATTCTGGACCACTGCAAGAAACAGCATCCTAACCCACCACCTGAGGAATCTAACCTACCATTGCAGCTCAAATTGTCCCATTTACTCCCACCAATTGACACTATCAAAAATACCTCCTCAAAATAAAACCTTCCATTTAACAACTGATAAACTCCCTGTAGAGAGAAGGTGATGATACATTATGCTGCACAGTGTCCATTGTTATCAATTGAAGATTCCTGTGTACCGTTTGTCTGAAAAAAATCCTATATCATTCCCTTATATAAAGGAGGAATCTCCATTGAACTATCCATCTACAGACCTATTGCCATACTCCTGTTCTTTCCCAAAGTCCTGGAAAAATCTATCCACATATAAGTTCTAAAGTTCTTTTTAGGCAGAGAATTACTTTTGCCCTGACCAGAGCAATGAATCAGTCTACTTCTTTTAACAAAAAAAAGAGAAATTAAGGACACCTTATTCCTCAACTTCTACAAAGTTGTGATGATACCCATTCATTCTGCATCAGCAGAGTGAGGACCAGTCACACAGTAGTCATCATCCAGGCAGCCTTGATGTATATTACCTTTTTTAGCTTACCTCCTTCCCCAGTAGCTGCCACACACACAGACTTGGAGATGCATGGGCTAGTTATACCTTCTCCTGTGAGTGTGCATGCTCCATCTCCTGTAAGTGTGCATGCTCCATCTGCTGTGAGTGTGCATGCTCCATCTGCTGTGAGTGTGCATGCTCCATCTGCTGTGAGTGTGCATGCTCCGTCTGCTGTGAGTGTGCATTGCTGCATCTGCTGTGAGTGTGCATGCTCCGTCTGCTGTGAGTGTGCATTGCTGCATCTGCTGTGAGTGTGCATGCTCCATCTGCTGTGAGTGTGCATTGCTGCATCTGCTGTGAGTGTGCATGCTCCATCTGCTGTGAGTGTGCATGCTCCGTCTGCTGTGAGTGTGCATTGCTGCATCTGCTGTGAGTGTGCATGCTCCATCTGCTGTGAGTGTGCATGCTCCATCTGCTGTGAGTGTGCATGCTCCATCTGCTGTGAGTGTGCATGCTCCCACACATATTCCATAAAGGCTACTGCACAGATGTAGCTTGCCAGAGATGAATACACATCCCTGGCCCATATGCTGCATGATGCATAACTCTGTGTCCAGCAGGTGCCAGCTTTGCTGTAGGCTGGACTACCTCCCTCACCTGAAGATGGGTAAGATGGGACTGGATGCTCATTGCCACCCTCCCTTTTTTTCTGCCCCACTGCACAGGTCTCTAGTGGATCTTACTTATCTGGGTCATTGTCACGGTTTTAATACTCTGCTCCACAGAAATAAGTATTTTAAACATGGATTGACTAGTTATAATTGCCTTGTAAAGTAGGTGAACACTGTAAATAAATGACACAATACACTGTTGTAAATAAATGACACAATACACTGTTTAGTTTTAAGTACTCTGATGCGTTCTCTTCATTTTTTTCACACTAGAACCACAAGTTTTAATTGTTATTTCACAGGGTATCACAATGCTGAAGGGTCAGTTTCCTTTAAAGTCACCAGCAGTTTTGGAGTTGAAATCATCAATTATTTGGCTGTGGAAGCTTTTAATACTTGTGGACTTAATCACTGAAAATGGCACAAGTTACAACTTGAATGTGTGCCAAATATATTGTCATTGCTATTAGGACAGCTATGTAATTGCATAATGACACATATGGAAGTATCATCCATTATTCCAGCAAAGGTTTCTGATGGCCTGAAACTGTGGCAATGCAGGCAGATGTAGATTCACATAAATGGTGTTTTCCATCTGTAGGTACACAGAATGTTCACTAGATGGAATGCCCTGCTGCTGCTTGTGGAACTCTACAAAACAGTACATCACTGCAAATAAATCCTGCAATTCTTTTATTTGCTGGTTATTTCTATTACATTACTGCTGGTTCTTTGTATTCTGTGTAACTTTGTGTCAGAAAGGCCACACATCTGGCTTTAACAATTACTTCATTTCTAATCTGTTGCCCTTGATATCAAAAAGGTGAAAACCCCTTCCAAGATAAAGAAGATAAACATTTGAAAGGACACTGTTACTGTCTGTGTTGCATGATTTTGATGTGAATAAATGCCAGAACCAAATAAAAGTGCCATTTCATTTATTTATGTAATCGGATGGGAAGAACTTGTTTTCACAGCTGTGACTCCAAACCTTCAACAGTACCATAAAACTAAAAGTTATCAAGCAGTGTGTAAAGCACAAGCATATGGGAAGTAGGCATAGTTGGCGTATGTTTTTAAATTATCGGGCAATAATAACTAGCTGGAAATTATATCCCTGACTTCTGCAAATTCTTTGAAGTTCTAGAAAACAGACAGCAAGTACCATCCCACTCCCAATGTTTGGCAGAAGCACAGAAACTGTCTCATGAAATGTTTCACTTCATGGGCATGCAGTAAATGTAAAACATCTGCACACAGCATAAAATTGTCACAGTGGCTTTCCTGTATCACAAGGTGTGTTCTTAAAGGTTTCACCATTCGTAATCTCAAGTGAAACAGGAGACTAAACTTTGTTGAGATATAGAACAAGCCTTTTGCTTGTACATTGTTTCACTGTCTGAATTTAATGCACAGTATCATTTTTTTGTGTGTTCAAAGAAGGAGGGGTTATATTTTAGCAAAAATACTACTAACTAGCTGCTTTGGCATTCAGTGCAGAGATTCTTGAAAATAAAAGTATATAAGGCTGTGCATCATTCAGACTTCCTCAGAAACAGAAAGCTACACCTTATCATAAAAGAACTATGAAACAAAATATTACAATGTCCACGATACTTCGTACAATGGGCTAGAGGGCTGGCATATGAAAGTGTAAGAAATTCTCTTACTAATTTACTACATATTCAATGCTGCTGTTGCAAGAAATAAGCATATAAATAAACATGTCTTGCATTACAAAGAGAGAAGAAATGGAGAATAACAAGAAAAAAAGCAATAAACAAAACATTAATTCAGTTATAGTGGGATATTTATGATGAGACAAACTGCAGTTTCGACTTCTAAAGTAAAGCTCTCAATCACATAATACATAAAACTGTGAGGAATCCCATAAATCACACTTAACAAGATACATAAACCATCAAGTAGGACTATAAATTATCTTCTGACAACTTAATATGAAGAAATGGAATGGCCTTCTTATTTTAGTACCTCTGTAAGAGTTCATAAAATGGCACGTTAAAATATTTCTTTATGAGCTGCAGTATAATGCTATTGTAAGTAGAATAGTAATATCTCTGTAACAGCTGTACTGATAAACATCACTATGTATCTGTATCTGAATGACACGACTATATATATCTGTATCTGAGTGACATGACTATATATATATCTGTATCTGAGTGACATGACTATATATATATATATCTGTATCTGAGTGACACCGTTCTATATATATATATATATATATATATATATATATGGGTCTAGGACTATTCACTGAAACACATTTGACTGTGCACAATTCACTGAAAGCTCAATTCACTGAAACACATTTTACTGAAAGTTATATATGGTCTTTTCCCCATTGTAGTGTGACCCTGGAGTTAGAATATATAGTAAGGGGGGTGTGGGGGGCACTGCCCCCCACATTGGGGGGTGTGAGGGGAGTAGCCCCCCATCTATTTTTAATATTTTCAATTATACACATGGATACTTGCAATTTCAATGAATTACTCTTTTCTAAACTTAATATATATCCAAATGTGGGAGGCTATGCCCACCAACCCCAAACCAAGTTTTCATGAATTGTGCTTTCAGTGATTTGTGCACAATCATTTGACTTTCAGTGAAATGTGCTTTTAGTGAATAGTCCTAGACCCATATATATATATATATATATATATATATATATATATATATATATATATATATATATATATGTATATATGAGTGACACCGCTATATAGCTGTATCTGAGTGTGGGGTGGTTTGAATAAAAATCAGTACCCATAATACAGAGGGCATGTTTTTCTCCTGTCTAAATATTCCAAACTCAGCTGAACACAGTAATACTGCCAATTTTTGTTTTATAAACACTTTCCTAATTTGAACTTTAGAGTGATGTCATGGGCTCCATGACACAGACGGATAAAGCCCTGTCCACGAACCAGGTGACCCAGGATTGATTACTGGTACTGGTGCAGGAGGAACCAGCTGAGATGGATGGATGTGAAAGGCTACCATTGGCTCTCCCTTCCTGGGGTGGGATGTTGCATAGCCCACTGGTTTACTGATGCCCTAAGGAGACTGGATATTAGAGTGAAGTCTGCAGACAGTGAGGGGGCTAAATGTGTATGTGTGTGTGTGTGTGTGTGTGTGTGTGTGTGTGTGTGTGTGTGTGTGTGTGTGTGTGTGTGTGTGTGTGTCTCTACCAAATGGCATACCTGTTCTGTCTGGAGTCAGGTACTTGAATTATTTGTGTATGGTCTGGGTAGGTCATGAATGAATGCAGCTATCATGATTAAAGATGAAGCTTCATAAAGGAAATAGCCCACTTCACTGTTGGCAAAATTGTGCAATTTCCTGACTGTGAACATTTAGGGTCTACTTTTTTTAATTTCTCCAAGCCTTTTGGATTTCTAATATCATGACAGGAGTGGACCCCATTCCTAAGTTAAAGTATGATTAAAGTTCATGAAATTAGTATTGTTTCAATCTTTAATGTTAGCCAGAAGTGCTCTTTGCAGCACCTGCAATATGTCCAGTAATTACTGTCTTGCAATTTGTATGGAGTTACATGTATCTATAACATCTTTAATTACGACTGTAAATTCTTTTTATAAGATATGTTGCTTTTGCTACTACTGGAACTGTCTGGTTATCTTTCTTCCACATTGCCCTCATTTCTGCCTGCAAATCCTGATGTTTTATGACTTTATGTCTCTCTATACGTAAGACACTGTAGTCACTGGGTGTAGCAATTTCAGTAATCAATGCTACTTTTATCTTCTTTTCATGGACTACTATATCTGGTTTTCTTGCATCTATCTTTCAACTGTCGGTGATGGATGATCCCATGTGATGTAGACTTTTTCAACTATTTCAGCATTATAATGTTTGCATAATCCCCAGTGCAACAGTCTTGCCACATTATTATGCCTTTCAGTTTACAGTCCTGCCATCAGTATATAACAAACAGCAACAAGATGTGCAACTGTTTCCAATTCTGTTTTAGAAAACCTACATTTATCTGTTTCTCAAACATGTTCAATGGACTTTGTAAACCAACGTGTATGTCGTCCACTGTCTTGGGACACCAATATTAATCTTTCATCTTTTGGTTTAAATTCACCTCTCCTTAACCATTTCTGCTTGCGATCTTGATCAACATGAGATTGTTCCAAGAGTTTTCTATACTTGTTACTACATTTATTCATTTTCCACATTTCTTGCCTTCTCATCTGATCCTTCACCTTATATTCTTCATTTTTTTTTGGTACATTCAATTGCTGCCTGATTTTTATCTACTTCTGGTTTGATTTCTATTCCCTCTTGACACAGATATGCTTCGGCTAAACTGAGCAGGGAAGTCATCTTAGATTTGTTCTCCTCATGTTTCAAAACTTTCACTATGTTTAGGTCTTGTGAGATCAGCAGATATGTATGCAGTCCTAGTATTGCAGATCTATACATGTAGTCAATTTCAAGAGGCCCATCCTTCCTTAAGAGCGGGGAATATATAATCTTGGTATGCACTGATTTAAATAAATCATATGATGAGCATGAAGCATCCTTCTTGCTTTCCTGCCAAAACTATCCAACACCTTTTGGGACCAGTCAATCACTCCAAAACTATAAGTTAGGACAGGAGGAGCAAATCGGTTTATAGCCTGAACTTTGTTCCTAGATGTCAATGCTGTTTTTAGTATTAATTTAAGTCTTCTAAAATATTCCTTACTAAGTTTTATTCACATTTGTTCATGTTTTATTGTTGATCCTTCATCAATTCCCAAATATTTATACAATCCTTCTTGTTCAAGTTCTTTTATATCACATTCCTGCCCCAAACTGATGTTTTCTTGGTACTGCAGTTTTCCTGTGTTAAAAGTTGATTTTACACATTTATCAAGAGCAAATGACATTCTTATATCATCTGAAAAAGTTTTGACCACTTGCAGTTGTGGGTCTACCCTTATGTTCATACTGATGATGTTTAAGATGTTGAAGCCAGAACCTTGGCCCACTTGGACTTGGATAACTACGGCTGTATACACTGAGTTTAGAATATTTAGACAGTGAGGCACTGGAACAAATTCCCTTCATGGCAACCTTGATAACAACTTATACATGTATTTGGTGTGTGATGGCTTTCAGGCATAAAAGAGAAAAAGCATATTAACAAAAGACTTCAAAGTGAGATGTAGGCCTGTAAGGAGCCCTTTTTTTGGCATGATATGAAATGAATACATCTGGTACAGTCTTACGAAACAGCAACTTTACCATTTAGACATTTTGACAAAATAGAACCTTTCTAAAATGTGAACCTGGAGTGCTTTCATAAATATCCATAAATAAACATCCTACATTTCAATAAACATACTAATCAGGTGAAAACTACATTCATTATATGAAAAACATAAAGAGACATATATAAAAGGCATATAGAAGGTGCACGTAAACAGGAACAACATCAACTCTCACACAATAAACCCCAAAAAAGCAGTCCATGGCTGTATGAATATTAATATTGAATACCCCAATATAAAACTATTCTATCTATGGACTGCTTCTTTTTAGGCTCTATTTTATTTTTTAGGAAGGTCCCTATTTTATTATTTTATATTCTTCAGTGTGAACCTTTCTTGGTGAAATGCCTTTTGGAGTTTCTTTAAGGTTTAATCAACTGATAAGTGTGAGAAACAAGATATGAGATAATTGGAGTGTTTTTTCATTTATTTTAATGTCTGAGGAAGCAGTTGGATTAACTGTGAAAGCGGTTACATTAGTAAAAGTTTTTTATTAGTCTTGAGTCGTCAGGTTGTTCTACTCATTTACTGCTTTTGGGATTTGTTTTTGCTTTGAGCAAGAACATTCGTCCTCAACCAATGGATTTTCTTTAGTGGATTACCTTCTATTGTGTCCTTCCAATATACTGAAGAGGCTGAATTTTTTTGTTTGATTTTTTCACATCTTATTCGAAAAAAAAAGACTCGTAAACCTCCTGATTAAGAAAAAAGAATCTGCTTTTATTAAATGTAACACTTTTAATCCACCTTTAAGGCCAGAGTTGCAGGTCTTTTTGGTTATTTGAGAAAATGAAGTGCGGGATTTACTTGGTCAGAAAAGTGCTAACGCTTTTTATAACATGACTGAAATTGAAAGAAAGCCTTGCGTGATATGAAATGTAATAAAGATATTTATGTCACTAAGGCTGACAAAGAAAATGCAGTAGGGATCATGGATGACAGTTTTTATTGCCATAGTTTGGTCAATATGTTGAAGGACAATAGATTTTATATTACAGTTAATTTGACCAATGTGAATAGAGCTTATAGGATTATAGATGCTTTAATTGAAGAGTGGTTAATGGAAGGGTGGACTGAAAAAGGCTTGGTGGATTTTATTCTTATTTGAAATCCTAAACTGGGTAGGTTTTTTGTTCTGCCTAAGATTCATAAGGATTTGGATATGCCTAGTTTTAGACCCACTATGGTTAGTAGTGGCAGCAAAACTGAATCCATGGCTATCTATGTGGACAAACTTTTGCAAAAATGTTATTTGTTAGAGGTGATTCTTATGTAAAAGATTCTTTTGATTTTTGTAGATTTATTAAGGACATTAACATTGAGGATGATATGTCGTTAGTTACGGCTGATGTTGTCTCTTTATACACAGTGATTCCAAATTATGTGGGTTTAGAAATGGTTGAAAGAGTGCTTCGCATGTCTGGGTGTTTTGTGTCAGATGAAGTAAATTTGATAGCGTTTTGGATGTCATTCTATTGTATACTTTTTTTGAATTTGATAATGTAGTATACAAATTAATGGAGTGGCAGTGGGGACAGCGATGGCCCCCAGTTATGCCAATCTTTTTATGATGGGCTGGGAAAAGGAGTTTATTTACAAGTTTGAATTTTTTAGCAACATTGTTGTTTATAAATGATTTATTGATGATTTGTTTTTTATTTGGAAAGGAATGGAAGTGGCCCCTTAGTCGTTTATGCAGTATTTGAATTCAGTGTCTGAATTTTTGAAGTTTACATTCAGTTTTGAAAAAGAGTCTATTAATTACCTAGATTTGACTTTGTACAAGAAAGATAATAAGCTGAGTACCAAAATATATAAAAAGCCTGTACAGAGTAATACTTTTTTACATTATAGTAGTATGCACAGTGTTAGGCTTAAAAATAATACTGTTAGTAGTCAGTTTGATAGAATTAGCAGGTTAACTAAGGAAGCTAGTCATTTTCAGGTAGAATGTGAATTGCTGAAAAAGAGGTTCAGCAATAAATGGTACCCAGTTGAAATGTTAGGGTATTTAATAAAGTGTTGTTACAAAGGGAGAGTGGACAGCAGCAGAGTGTTGAGATGGCTAACAAAAGAGACAATGTTAAAATGGATAATAAGGATTTTTCATTAGCCTGCATGTTGAATAATTTTGTGAATGAGTATAGTATAAAGAAGATAATTATGAATAACTGGAAGTTCTTGTCAAATTTTCAGGATGTTCATAAAGTTTTAGGAGAAGTACCTGTTTTTGTTACTAAAACAAGTATTTTAGATGAGAGTGTTTTAAAAGGGATGTTTAGATGTGGTAGTTGTAACTATTTAGGGCAGCCGTGGTGGTGCAGTGGTTAGTGTTGCCACCTCACAGCAAGAAGTTCTCCGGTTCGATCCTAGGCTGGGGTGCCTTCTGTGCGGAGTCTGCATGTCCTCCCTGTGGTCACGCAGGTTTCCTCCGGTTTCCTCCCACATCCCACAGACATGCTGTAGGTGGATTGGACACTCTAAATTGGCCCTAGGCATGAGTGCATGCATGTGTGTACCTTTTGTGGAAGGTTGGGTGCCGGGCTGGCAATTCGACACCGTAAAACTCCACTGGCATTCATGAGTGGACAGGTGATCCACTGTGGCAACCTCTAACTGGGAAAAGACGAAAGAAGAAGAAGAAGTTGTAACTATTGTAAATATGTTTTAGAGGGGTCAAAATTATGATACCAGCTAGGAATTATGAAGTGAGTATAACTGGAAGGTTTAATTGTAAATCCAGATATGTAGCTTATTTATCACTATGTAGGTCTTGTCCTGCCTTCTATATTGGGAGGACTACTAGATGTTTTTATTCTAGGATTTATGAAAATCTGAGCGCTATTGATAGGCGGGACACTACTAATGCATTTGCAGGACATGTTCTTTCATGCCATTTGAATAATAATAATAATACATTTTCTTTTTCTGTGATTGATCAGGTCAAAAACTATGAGTCTAGGTGGAATGCTGAGGATGACCTTGATTGGAAGGAGTATTGTTGGCAAGTTACGCTGAATGCATGTGTTTTTCCAGGTATTAATGACAGAGAGAGCTTCAAAATAGTTCTGAAAAGGAAAGGGTTAAGGCACTGAATTAACTGATATGAGATTCTTGAATTTGTTGTTTATTGCTTGTTAATGTAATGTTGTGACTTGGTCTGAAGAAGTTCATGTTCAATGAAAGTGCTTACCAGTTGCATTTTGTTATTTAATAAAGTTTTAGTTTGGTGTTTTTAAGTCGTTTTTCTTTTCTTTTTTACATCTTAGTCATTTTGATGCATACGGTTGTCTTTTTGCATGGGGGCTATGGGCTGATTTATAGCAGCCTGCTCCTGTTACCATAATTTTAGTTCTAACATAAGTTAGAGGATGGTTAGTGTGAGCCCAGTGATTATCAGTAGATATATATATATATATATATATATATATATATATATATATATATATATATATATATATATATATAAATATACGTATAGACATGTGTTCCATATAGTAATGGAATAGGGGATACATCACCCCAATACTAAGGGTAAAGGTGGCATGTCCTCTATGAAAAATATTTTTAATATATAATATTCACTTTCACAGTTCGCTGTTGCTTCCTCTGAATTGCAGTTAAAGTTTCTCAGTTTCAGGATTCACTATCATGTCTCAGACAACTAATAGGGCACCTCTCAAAACTGCTTCAGAAAGGGCATCTCCAGTCACAGTGCTCAGTGTTTTTGGAGGCATCTGTAATGACTAGCTCTATTGTAACAACCATTCAAACTTCACAATATGTAATTACAATTGTGCCCCCTATTTCCTTGCCCTTTTCTCATCTCTGATTATTATACTCACTCTTTCTGATATAAGTGGCCATGAATATCACAAGTCAGTTGGACTATTGCATGGCAGAAGATGCAGTGACAGAGGTGTCAGTAGCAGTTAGTTTTGCCTTGGGCCACATCAGGTGCTGGCAGTCTTCAATGTGCTATACTTCCTATGCCATATAGTAACACTTCTCACTTCCTTCTAGATCCTTCTGACTCTTGTGTTACACTAGCAGCTGACTGAGCCTTAGTTGGTCTAGCACACTCAACAGTGCCATGAGGCATGGGTTTTTGATAAATTGCTGGTATGACAAGAGTGTCACAAGAAAGTTCTCCCCTGTTTTCTGAAAATCTCTTCAAGGAGTGCAAACATTACAAACTGGCATGGTCTCATGCTTTATATCGTGTATTATAAGATGCAAGATAAAATTATAGAATGGGTTTGCTTGTTTTAATGCGATTTGATATAAAATGAAGACCAATGTTTTCCAAGAAGCCTTTTATGCAGAAAAAGCTGATATACACTAGCTTAAAGTGTTTTTTATCTGTGTGAACAGTGTTTTTGGCATCAGATAGAAAGGACTAGGTACTGCCAGGAAGACTAAACCAAGATTATGGAAAGGAAACAAAATGAGATAAGATACGTTTAATGAGGAAACAGAAAAAAAGGCTGAGATGTGAATTTCTAAAAGGCAACAACAAAAAAAATGAGTCAGACATGGAGTACACAAAATTCAGAAATCTTGAACAAATATTTGTTCTGCATTCTATGTATGATGGGACAAGGAAGAATTAAAGATAGATGTACTTAATATCAAAGTAAAGTAAATGGCATCCTATTCTTGACAGGGAAATGGAAACGAGGAGGCATTAATGGAATGAGAAAGAAGAGAAAGTAGACAAATTAATAGGGACCAAAGCAAGTTTACTTCAGAATCCTTAGTGAGGCACAAAACCATCAATGAAACATTACATTCTAGTGATTAGAGAAATGGTCTGCTGAAGTGGAGGCCTAGGTTTGATTCCTATTAGAGCCCAAAAGCACAGTGTGTGACTAATGAAGTTAGTTAACTTCTGACTCACTCAGTGGTCCTATCTGCTTAGTAGGATTAAGAAAGAGATGACACTAGATCTAACCATGGTCTTGTTTAACAAACCATTGTGTTATCTTGATGGAAGAGAAGAATATGGATATCATTCATATCTCCTGTAGAGGGATCAAGTTAGAGGCTGTTTGTTTCTGTGTCTAATGCTATCTGTAGAACTACTGATATAGTAATATTGGATAATTAACATAATGAAAGATATAATATGCAGTTATTCTGTCAGATAGCAGTATTCAGCACATCATAATTTCATAGCAGGAAGCCTTAACAAACAAATCAGACAGATTTTTAGAATGACAACTTATTAGGTGGTGGTGGTGGTGGTGAGACTCAGCACATATATTCTGGTGAAAACAAAAAAAATTGAGAGAAGTAAATGCATGAATTAGGCTTTGTATACTTAGTGAGCTATAATCAAACTTTAGTAGTAAGACAGAAAGAGTGAGTATGAGCAAAGATCGGTTGTGCAGCTGAAGAAGTAACCAGCAGTGTCACTCAGTGAAAAATGTAAGGTGCAGTCCACTACAATACTTTTATAAGCAATGTGACAAACCAAAATGCTGCCAGCTCAGCTAGCTGGAATTTTGTAAATAATCATATGTCATTTGTGAATATTAATATGATCCATAGACTTGTATTACAAATGTAAGAGAACTATATGTTATGTGGATATTAAATTGCTGATGTAGAAGTGTGGGTTGCACTGTATGTTATGTAATGAGCTTCAAGAATGTAACCACAGTGTAACCTACTGGAAAAGAACAGAAATGTGTATGCACTATATGCCTGCCCAAATGTGTTTTCATAGTAGAAGTTGGAACATACAGAGTTAACTTGCAAAACTCTAAGAAAATAAGTTGAAAAGTAGAGAGTTTTATGATGTGCTATAAAGTTAGTTAATACAGCAAGAAGACAGGATGTCTATAGCTAGAAGTTCTTTCTGTTGTCTGGAAACATAAATAATTAATAGGTTTCGAATGTAAATGTGTTTAACTGTTTTGCGACTTCCAGTTCTAGGCAAATTTCTGAGAGAAGTATTTCTGACACAGAGGTGCTAAATTTTAAGTTACTTTTAGCCTGGGAACTGAAGGCAGGTGACAAATCGTGATGGCATCCAGCTGACCCAGCAATAATGTTTTGATATTAATTTAAGAACCATCTCTCAGAGAAGGTCTGGGAATTTTGTATTTGTCTTTGGACCTATAAACATCCTCTCATCAGCAGTTCTGCC